>NC_143520.1:33533761-33631261 GCF_031878675.1 Megascapheus bottae | reverse complement strand
GATGAAAATTAACAGTGAAGCATTATTTTCTCTTATCTTTTTCAATTAATGAAGTTCATAAAATGAACATCAAGAAGCTGACTTGTCAGTTGGTACAACTCTCATTCTCAACACCATCAATCTGACATTTTTCATAAGCACTAAACAAAGTTATAATGTACTGTGAAAAAAAGCTCAACTTGCTAAATTACAGAGAACTTTGTGTGAAGAAAGAAAATAAAACAAAATCAAAACCCATGAATGTAGTTTAATGTTAGGATTTTTCACTGCATAAAGTAAAATACTATGGTTTAATGTAATATTCTTACAAGTAAAAGAAGATAGTATCTATTCTGCTGAGTTATTATTTAGAAGTGAGATGAGACAAACTGTCCATGAACCATATAGCACAATGGGTGGCATACCCCAAAGTGTTCAGGAAACAGTGACTTCAGGAGATGTTAGATATAGTCTTCTTAGGAATTTTGTCATAATGGTAATTATTATTTTAAGAGGAGATAAAAATACAGTATGTTGGCACTCCAGATTAGCTTGCTCATGTAAAATCAAAAGAGAACAACTTTGAGAATATAAAAATACTTTAGAGTGTTTAAAATCTAAAAACTCAGACTATCAAAATAGACTATGTTCACAAAGAAGTAAACTTTCTACGATGATTTTGGCAAAATCCCAGTTAAAACATATACAACAGTATTCCTACTAAGTGCAATATATTCTTTATTTTTTACAACTGTGACTAATGGCTGCAATATCAATTTAGAACAACAGATATCACACAGCAGATAATATCACAGTGTATCAAGTGTAATAAAATGCATCATGTTATGAAAACTTCATCTCAATTGTAAACATACAATTATGCATGGGCATATGGAAATGACAATCTATTCTTTGGTGTAGATCATGGTCAAAATCACATAAACACTCTAGTATTAGGACATTGGGACCTTTGGATCCTATGTCATACTGAAGAATCTTGTTCCTGGAAGATTACAAGGATACTGCTAAAAATACTTGTAATCCCTCCCTCCTTTTATGGTGCTAGGGTTTTATTTAAGACCTTGCTCTTCTACTTAACTCTCATCTTTATCTTGCTGTTTTTCATATAAAATCTCATGCATTCCCCCCTCCACCGCCCCAGGCTAGCCATGGACCAGGATCTTCCTCCCTGCACATCCCATGTGGTAGCTGCAAATACAGTTGTACCACCATATCAAGCCTGAAGCTCCATTCTTTAAGAGGTCTAAGAAAGTGACTGAATTAGCTCCTGAGTATTGGGCTGGAATCTGATAGGTAGAAAAGGGGGCTCTAGATGTTAATGTGTGGTCTCTCTTCTGGGAATACTGAATAAATCTAGAGACCATAATACTTATGTGTAAAGACTGAAATAAGGTTATAAAGATACAATGTACCATTCATTCATGACTTCACTTGGTGCAGTTTCAATCTCCCATGCCAAACTGAGATACTGATAATTTTGAATGAAAAACTCCAGACATGAACCATTTCTGCAGTCTAAACTAT
Organism: Megascapheus bottae; assembly: GCF_031878675.1. NCBI lineage: Eukaryota > Metazoa > Chordata > Mammalia > Rodentia > Geomyidae > Megascapheus > Megascapheus bottae. The sequence goes on along the minus strand of NC_143520.1, from coordinate 33,629,737 downwards.
ACAACATTCTGAGCAATGTGATCTCATGTGTCTTATGTCCAGTGCCATATTGTGGACAATACATTTCCACCCCCTAGTCCCACACCAATCAGTCACTTGCTATTTTATTTGGTTAGCAGATCAACTGCAGTAATAGCTAGTGTTGGTGTTCGAATAACTTTAACTTATTTAACATGGCCCAAAAGAAGAAGAGTAGTATGGGAAATCTGTTATGCCAAAGAGCAGAGTAGAGAGTAGAAAAGGAGATTGTTCTCAATCCAATAAGGAAAGGAAAAAAAGAAAAACCTGATATGGCAGTTGCTAAGATCTACGAGGGATGAATCTTCTGTTTCTGAAATCATCAAATAAGAAAAAGAAATTCACATAAGTTTTGCTGTCAAGTCTCAAATTGCAAAAGTTATGTCCAAAGTAGGTGACAAGTACTCAGTTAAGATGGAAAGGCATTGCACATATATATGCATGTACAGGAAAACAATATAGTACATGTAGGTTTTGGTCTTGTCCTTGGTTTTAAGAGTGCACGGAACATAACTGGAGCAGACAAGAGGGGGCTATTGCATTTGAAACAACATGAGAAGGATAGACAAGTGAAACTATTAATTTGATACAGACAAGGCAGGAGAAGAAGTTAAGATATAAGGAGGTCATCTTGGATGGTAAAATGAGGCAGATGTGATGGAACATGTCTGTAATTCTAGCTACCAGAGAGACACATACAAGGGAATCATAATTTCAAGCCAGTGACAAGGGAAGAAAGATAGTGAAACTCTATCTTAACAAAACAAGTTTGATGTGCTTGTCATCTCAGCTATGGGTGGGCAGTGTGTAGAAAGGCTATAATCTATGGCTAGTCTCAGTGAAATATAAGACTAAACCTAAAAATAACCTAAAGTGTAAACTAGGTAGATAGATATATAGACAGACAGACAGACTGATAGAAAAGACTTGGGGCTGGGAGTTTGGCCTAGTGGTAGAGTGTTTGCCTAGCATGCATGATGTTTGATTCCTTGGTACCACATACATAGGGGAAAAAAAAGCCGGAAGTGGTGCCGAGGCTCAAGTGGTAGAGCTGTAGCCTTGAGAAAAATCCAAGGACAGTGCTCAGGCCCTAGTGTCAAGCCCAGGACTGGCCCAAAACAAAAACAAAAACAAAAAAAACCAAAACATAACATGGGGCTATGGAATCATTGTGACAATCTAGATCCCTGGCTTTCAACAACCTAAGTGGGGGTGTTTGATTGAAAGTACCGGATAGAGACCAAATGGTAAGGTATAAGATGTGTTTTGAAAAAGTATGATATGGCATTGTTCTCATAATAATAGTTTGAGAAAGTGTCACTATGACAAATTTCTGTTAGGTAGGGATATGAACCCCATTTTAAAAGTTAATAAAGCCCTAATTTTCAAAATCCCTTGAAGTTCCACCTTCTTTTGGGGATGAGTGAACAGAGGTTGGAAGAAGTGGGATGGATCATCTGAGGCAGAACTGGAAGTATGCATTTCCCTTCTAAGTTCCTGGTACTGTTTATTCCATTGCAGCAAGTCTCATGACAGTGTCCATTTTACAAATGAGACAGTTTAAGTGAAGGGAGATACAACTGGAAACACTCACTAGTTGGATCCAGATACTAACTTCTTATGATTTCTGTCAGACTCCTGTTCTGATATGTACAAGATGAAATCAAAATGTTAAAACACACAGGTCTCCAACCACAGCTCCATAGTGAAGCAAATACTGTTTTAGCCACACCACAATCTAAATTTTGACCATGCACAATGACAGGAATTTAAAAAGAAAAATAATATAAAAGCACTACACAGAAGTAGCATTTTTTTGTGTGTGTGTGTGGGGGGGTCATGGGGCTTGAACTTGGCCTGGGTACTGTCCCTGCGCTTTTTGGCTCTAGGCTACCGACCTACCCTCAAGCCAAGCCCCACTTCCCATTTTCTAGAGGTTAACTAGAGATGAGTCTCATGTTCTTTTGTACTTGGGCTGGCTTTGAACCTTGATCCTCAGATCTTAGTCTCTTAAGTAGCTAGGATTACAGGCATGAGCCATGGCGCCTGATGTATTCTTACATATCACATATCTTCTATATATCAATTTATATCTAAATCATCTATATATTTACAGATTTTCCCAAATTAGGATCTATTTCCAATTGCATGTTTTTTCTATTATTGTCTTCATCTTTTCTACTAATTAATGGTGTTTCTACTAATAAATGTGTTTTGCAAATACACTTTTCTTACAAACTTTGAGGATAGTTTATGAAAATGAAAGGGAATTTTTTTCTCAGTGATGTTTACATAGTTACAACTTGTGAGACCAATTTCATGAGAGATGTTTAGGGAGTTGTATTCCGGAACATATTATCTCCATGGTCTTCCCCTGGTGAGGGAGAAAATGATCTTGCCTTGAAAGTTGCACTGAATCTTCTGGTTTCAGTAGAAATGATAAATATTCCACTTACAGAAGCTGCAGGATTAAACTACCAGCAGGAGATGGCACACCTGGGAATGACCATAGGAAAAAGATTCTTACAGGACACCCTGAGGAATGTTACTAGAAGTTACTTGCAATTGGGAAGGAAGGATAAACCTTTCCCAAAAAAGGAAAGGATTTCTGCTCAGGCACTGAATGTAAATTTTACCATGACTCGCTCGGCGCTGTAATTAGTGAATATTGGCCATGGTAGGTGGGCCCTCTACTAGGACTGCTGCTGATTATTTCAGAAATTACATTACCCACTGCAAAGTGTCCTCTTGTCATGGCTCCATTACAGCAGTCAACTGACAAGTGATCACAGTGCAGTGTGATCAACGGCTGATGGGGTGAATACGAGTGCTATGAAAAAATATGGAAAGGATAGGAAAGGGAAGTATGGGATAAGAAACAACACAGGAGTTGGGATTTTGCCAGATGGAGAAAGGGTATTAGGTGCTTATGTGGGAAAGGACAAAGAATTTAAGCAATGAATGACACAAGGTTGGGAGGTGGGTAAATGAACAGATATATTCAGAAAATGGTGTAAAGAACTGCAATCCATAAAAGGCCAGAGTCAGATTGTGAAGAACCTTTCACATTACAAAAGAAATTTATCCTAGAGAAAAACTATGGAATAGATTCTTTTGATTATTACACTATCATGACACTGAGACGGATGCTCCAGGTTTGGAAAGAACACTAATAATAAATAGCAGGTGGATGATGTGAGTATCAGTGTCAAGGATATGGGCTTATAGAAAAAAAAAAAGAAAAGACTAGGAGGTGAGGTAACACAAACAGAGAAAGGCATGGGATCAACAGTTTATATGATATTATTGACCTGGTAATTATGGGATGTTAGAGAAAAGATTGGAGCAAGGACAAGTTTTGTCATCTTTTTTATTCCCTATGCAATTATTTATGGGATATATCTCTGAAGGGATATTAGTAAGAAAGTCAATGAGTTTATTAATTTTATGGCTCAGCAAAAATAATTTACACTGCTGTTATCCTACATGCAGATGGTGTTCCACCAGTTGGCTAATCTTAGTTATGATATACTTTTACTTTTATTGCTTGGGTGAATGCAACTGCTCTCTCATAAATTTTTTGCATTTATATTTTTTTAATTATTGGTAAAAATTAAAGATCTTTTTTAAAGATATGATTTAGTATTTATTTCTTCTGATATTATAATTTTTGTTCATTGTTTATTAGCTGTTTGGGACAAGTTATTTAATTTAAGCTTTATTATTCTCACCTGTAATTACAGAAAAGTATGTTATGCATACCATTGTGATACAGAATGAGATACTAGCATAAAGGCTTAGACTTGACACACAAATTATCATACCTATCATAATATGTTAATGCTATTGCAAATCTTCATTTATATTATATATTTAGTACAAATGCTTTAATTTTATAGAATCATCTATACAGTCTTATAAGAAACTAATTATATAAAGAGGACACTACACATAATATGCTCTACTGATTTTTATTACATGTAATTTATTAATTTTATTGAGTTTTTTTCCCCCTTTCCATCTTGAGGCTTAAACACGGGGCCTGGGAACTGTCCGTGAGCTTCTTTGTGTTCAAGGATAGTGATCTAGTACTTGAACCACATGGCCACTTCTTGCTTTTTCTGAGTAGTTTATTGGAGATAAGTCTCACAGACTTTCCTATCCTGTCTGGCTTTAAATTGTAAACCGCAGATCTCAGCCTCTTGAATAGTTAGGATTACAGGCGTGAGTCTCCGTGGCCAGCCTAATGAGTTTCTAATTTTCACCAACCAGAACAAATCAGGTTAGAGCTGAAATGTCAATTATTAAATTTTGTCACCTTAAGTTTGTCAGATTTTTAAAAATGTAATTAAGTTGGGTTTGTTTCTGAGTTCTGCATTTCTGTCCATTTCTCTACTTTTATGTTTCAGGATTTGTCAAGCACTTCTCTAAAAGTTACCAATTCATATATGTTCTGAGCCTGCCAATCCTTGTTTTACAGTATGATTCTTTTGTAAATGATTTCCTTGAAATTCTGCCCATTCATTCATTTATTTTCTTTGAATTTCAAAGCCATTTTGTAAGATATATAAAGTAATACTCTGGCAGCCTAATTGGAACCTTGTTAAATTCTTGTTATCTTAAAAGATACTATGATTTCTAATATTGAATTTACTCTTTCCTGTCAGAAGCAAGTATGTCTACATTTATTTGAGTCTCATTACAGTTCATTGTTTTCTTCACTTCAGCAAAGACTGGAGACAGAAGACTTTAGTTTGAATTTCAGATTGTTACAAAACCGATTTCCCTGGTTACATTCTTGGGAAAGTAAACACATGTCTACTTCTAGGAAGCCTGTGAGGGTAGCTCTGGCTACTGAGAATGTAATTCACATACTTCTGAAATGGAGTTAATATAAGTCATTTTCTTCAGTTATAAACTGGGGATGTCAATACTCGTTTGATTATCTAAATCACCACATTCCTGTAAGAACTGTTCATCAGGGTTAGAAAACAGTGTATTCAAAACTACTTAAGACGATCCAATTTTTCAAAGTCCATGTGATAATGAAATATAAATACTTAAACATTTTTTTCTTTTCAAGTAGACTGAAAACTTCTAGTAGAGAGACTATGCTTTCTTCTCAGTAGTCATTACTTTACATGATGCCAGGCCATAAGGAATAGTGTTAGTGATAACTTTTTAAAGTATTACAAGGAATCGAATAGGTTTAGGGAATGGTGTGATGTGGATAGAATGAGGCTATTTTGACTTACTAGAGCATTTACTTCACCAATTCTTATATCTTAATAGACTTTTATTCCTCTAGACTCTCATTGCAAAAATTTAAAAGTTTTATATTAATATAATATTCATTATTTGTGTTCCTAGAACTTTCCTAATCCTCCTCTTAATGAGAGACACACTGTTGAAAATGAGTTAGTAGTTGAATGTGAGTGAAGGAGAGGTGGGAGGAGAGGTAAACACTATGTAGTGTTGTATAACTATGTAGTTATACACCATTTGCCTCTAAACCTAAGTAAGAATCAGGAACATGCCAAGATCATAGTAATAACCACTATCATTCCAAATATTAACCCGAAGTCCCCCCACACTGTTCTTAACCTTAAGTTAAAGATGAACCAAGAAGGACTTCTGTCTGCCAAAATTATAGTTCAAATTTTGAGTTTCCTTACAACCTTTCTAGCCATCCTAATAATCTAAATCTAAAAATGCCTTTCTCTGTAGTAAGGAAGGAAGAAAAGTTTTACATAAGGCTTCCCATAGAAAATAATATTCTGCTTAGAGTTATCATTTGTGGGAAATTATTAAGTACACAAACACATTCCATTGCTTTGATATCTTAAGCATTTGCTTTTTAAAAAAAATTAAATCATCTCAAGGGCTAACAATGTGACCTTGTCATGAGAATTGGCCAACATTCAAATATTTGCATTGAGGAGCTTCTAGGCTTTTTGGTTCATTTGTAACACAGTGTCAGACACAGATGGTTTATGTAGCAGAATGACCTTTCAATTTTCGGACTAAAAATGAACTTTTGAAGTGAAGCATTCTAATATCTTTGGATGAAATAATGCATTAAAGACTCACTCTATATAGTTTACAAATTCAACATGGAAGCCCAAAAGTCTAATAATAAAATTTATATAGCTGTACTTTAGAAAGCCCTTTCCCCAAATGATCTAATCCTGAAGAAATTCAGTGAAGTGGATAGGGCAGGTGGTTTTATTATTCTTTCCCTCTCCCACCTCTTCCTTTTTATTTCCCTGAAGAGTTAACTGAGCTTAACCTAGAAAGCTACCAGAAACATCTCCAAACCTGGTTTGCTAATTTTAAATTCTATAAATCAGAGTTCTTCAATCTCAGCGACGTAGACATTTTAGGTTGGATCTATAAACTCAAGTAAGGAGCAACCTGTGCACTAGAGTTGTAAAAACCAGAAATCTTTCTGAACATTGCCAAATGTCCCCTGTACTGGAGAATTACTTCAGATTGTCAATTACTATAAAACACCAAGTTGTTGGTACGTGATAACGCCATTTCACGGAGAAAGTCTTCACTTGATATTGGTTCTTCCATGCAGGACATAAATTCACATAAATTCTAGATAGGTCTTTCGATATTGGATAGCTTGTTTCCCAGTTGTCAAGTTCTTGAGTTAACTGGGATAATTTCAACAAGGTTTTTAAAGGCAGAAACCTTGGATCAGCTTGGTTTTTGCTGTGAGGTTTCACAGACCATGCTCTATATTACTGAACTGTAGCTGTGGTGGGCCATGTCACCAAGTATTTCTGCTTTTGATTCTTCTACCCAAACCCCCCAAATCTGGCTCTAAGGTTTGAATTCAGAAAGTCTGTTCCATGCTTATTTGGTTTGCTTGTTGAGAGCTGGTAGCCCTCAATCACATGAGCCACTTATCTCCATTCCAGTTTTTTTTTTTTTGGTGGTGTTCTTGTTTTTGTTTTGTTGTTGTTGTTGCTAATTCATTGGATTTGGACTCTTGTAGACTTTTTTTTCACAGACTGGCTTCAAACCAAGATCTTTAAAAAGCCACCTCCTCCCTTCTTCCCACACAGAGTAGGGTTACATTTCCTGCCCTTCTTTATAATTGAGAAGTACTTTGAAAAGTTCTAGCCAATGAGTTGAGTAGATTGTCATACTCTTTCTAAGACAAAGGAGTTAATTATTGATGGGGCAGTTCCTGAGTTTTGTCTTCTTTAAGGTAACTTGTAATGCTTGATCCGGTGGATGGTTTATTATCTATCAGCTTGAGTCTCTGAACAGAGTAATAGGTTGAGCACTACTGCTGCTTTGCTGTAAACACATGGTGGAAACAAGAAGTCTCTCTCTTTTTCCTCTCCCCCTGCCTTTTCATTTTTGCAGTACTAGAAGTCTGAATTCAGGATATTTGCTAGGTAAGTTTGATACAACTTAAGACATATTTACAGCTTATTTCACTTCAGTCATTTTTTTCCAGATAGGGTCTCACTATTTTCCCGCACACCAAAGCTATTCTTGTACAGTTTATCCTGCTCATCTGAATACACAAAGTACATTATAGATGTGGGCCATCATTCCCCCCCCTCCCCGCACATACACACAAGACTTGATCCAACTATGATCTTGCTATCCTAGGTAGCTAAGATGCTGATGTGTTCTACCAACTAAGTCTTCTAATGAGATGGAGTTTCTTGTTCTATTTGGGATGTCCTGAAACTGTCATCTTCATTACCTTATCTTCTATGTGGCCAGGACAATAAGTGTTCACCACTGTGCCCAGCTATAGGCTAAGAAGTCTTGGGAACTTTGCTCCCTGGATTTGCCATAACCCATGGTTCTCTCTAGCTCAGCCCCTCAAGGAGCTAGAATTACAGTTAAACACTGTGCCCAGCTCTATATTGTTTCTGACACCTTTCTTGTGATGAAGACAGAAAGAAGAAAGAGTCCATATTAATATCTAATGGGATGGGGCAATATTTAGGAAATAAATATGAAGAGATTTTTAAGCTTTCTCTTTGCTATAAGAATATCAGCAAAAATGGAAATGTTTTACATGTTTATCAGAAGTTTCCTACCACTATCATCTTCTTTCAAAGTGAACAATTTCTTCAGGGGATAGAGCTTAAATTACCTTATTTATCTGATAAGTGTTCTGAACCCCAGCACTGTGATGGCTCCTCCACTGCATTTTGAACAAAAGTGGAAAACGAGATAGTCTCTGACCTCCTAGACACTACAGTGGAGGGCAGGTGTATGCACGTAGACATGGAGGGTTGAGATAAGAAAATGTAGATGTATATTACATAATTTGAAACTGAGGTAAACATACAAAGAAAAAGCATACAGAGCTGAGACACCATGACAATGTTTCATAAAATGTACCCTAGTTCATATCAAAAGGACAAAATAAAGGAAGCTTTGTGCCTTAGACAAATGGGGATCAAATCAGTGTCCATAAGATACAGGAGGCACAGGTAAGCTATGAAGATGACTACAGGTTAGGTGTAGTTACTAGCGCTATATCAGATCACAAAGTATTTGCTGGGTGAAATTAAACTGTAGGTGATCCTTCAACGTATAATGTATGCTAGCAAGGGTTATTTCTGAATCACACTTCTGTTCATTTTTAATTTTCAAATAATGCTCAACACCAAAGCTTTTAAAGACATGAACACAAGCACTTATGAAAAGTGTCAGATGCTCATTTTACTGACACAAACATGACTGGTGAGGATGCGGGGTCAAGAACACAGAACAAGAGGACCTGTTGCTAACAGGTGCCAATTTGTGTCTTTTGCAAGTTAAATTAAAAAAAAGGTGCAGACTGATGACAAGTATGATGTGGATGGCAGTCCATTCCACATTACAAAGTTAGAGGCCAAAATTCTTTACACAGGGCACCTAACAGATGGTAATGTATTTTAGCCATTACCAGTGTGAGCATGATTCACACCAGTGACCCCAGAGGTGAGAGGTTGTACATCCAATTACAAATTCCCACTTTCCTTAAGTGTTAAGATGCCCATAGCAATATATTTTATTTACATCAAGATGCATCGTATAAACTATATTTGATAAAATAGATGACTTCATGTTCTCAACTAAAATCAAAGAATGCTTACTTAAGTATTTTTTTAATTGAATCAGACTTTAATGTCATCGTATAATCTTTTGGTTAACAGTGCTCATCCTGATTATTCTAACAAAGGAAAACATGGAAATTAATACTTAAGTTATAGAGCTTACAACATCTATTGAAGTACAAATTAGAAAAATTGAAATAAGTACCTGGGACATCTGTAAAAGTTTCTCCAAGGACAGATATGTAAAACTGGAGTTCTAAGTCCTTTAGGTGCATTAATACCTTAAAAAACGTCTCTGGATCTTTGTCATGCTCCCTGGAAATAAACACACAAAATATAGCTTGTGTTACCTCAGGGTATATGTTGAGAAAAAGTGGTTTCATATCGCTTAGTGCCAATTCCTTTTAGGGTCTTTTGCTGACGAGGGAAGCCTCTGGAATTCAAGCAGCCATTTCTCCCAATTCTCCCACTATACCATGTACTGACTGTCTTCAACACTTACATATTTCTCTCTTAAGATCATGCCCAATCCCCACTGAATTTTGTTTTATCTACTTTTTATTGCTATTGTAAAGGTGATGTACACAGGGGTTATAAGTCAGGTAGTAAGGACATATCCTTTTGAACAGTGTCACCTCATCCTTCATTTTCTCCCTGTTTTCCCCTCCTGATCTCCTCACCCCACAGTGGTATAGTTCATTTTAAACAGTGTCTAGTGAGTATCACTGCTACATTGGTTCACCCTTCACAAAACAGATAAATTTACATACAAGACAGAAGGCACAGAAAGTAAAAACAGCAATAAAGGAACAAATAAACAAAAAACCCAAAAAGCAAAATAACAACAACAAAATAAATCCTGTTTTCTATCGAAGTTTTAAATCTTGAGAGCCTTTGCTCTTGGGGAGAAATCTTCCTTATGTTTTACATTTTAAGGTTAGGCTTCAGAGAGTATATAGTACTTTTCTTTCTTCCTAAACTGTTAATATTATACTAACACAGACTTTTTTTTAAAGACAAAAAAAACCTTTCAAAGAATGATTCTCTGCTGATCATGAGAATGTGCTAAGGATGGATTTATGTTCACAACTCTAAAATTTCTACTTCCTACACTTATTGATCACCTTCATGCACACAGAACACACATTTTTGGGAGTGACATTAAAGGCCTTCTGCTAGTCTCTCACCAATTACTGAATAGAGCATTGTAAATTTATCAAATGGGAAGAGACATGCTTAAGTTCAGAACTTGACCTGACTATTAGCTTATAAGTGGAGGTTATTCAATATAATAATAATAATAATAATAATAATAATAATAATAATATAATGATGATGATGATGTGATGATAATAGATGATAGTTCTATTTAGGCTTCGAAAAACATGTGTTAGACACACACACACACACACACACACACACACACACACACACACACACGTGGAGCCAACCCACCAGAAAGGGTAGAGCTGTGGCTGTGTACAGCCCACCAGAGAATGTATCCTAGCCTTCAGGAAGGTGCTCAGCTTAGAGAAAGCAAAACTTCTCCCTGTTCGTTTTCTATCAAGAGCATCTTAGGATTGGATCAGAAGAAAGACTGTGCCCCAACCATGAAACCCTACAGACCGTGGACAGACACCTGGAGCTCCTCAGAGAAAGATGCTAGCGTCTGTCTACATGTTCCAAGTTTCCCCAGTGGGATCACATTTCCTTGTCTTGTGGATCACCCAGTGCCAGAGGAAAGAGCTTTGAACTATGAAAATTACATCTCAACCTCAGAATGACTATTATTGAAAAAAGAATTGAGTTGGTATAGAGGCAGAAGATCAAGAACTGCGTTTACCCAAAACCAGGTTGAAGTATTGGAAAATGTCTTTAGAGTAAACTGCTATCCTGGCATTGATATAAGGGAAGACTTAGCTCAAAAACTGAATTTAGAGGAAGACAGAATCCAGATTTGGTTCCAAAATTGGCGTGCAAAGCTGAAAAGAACCCATAGAGAATCACAGTTTCTAATGGCAAAAAAAATTTTCAACTCAAGTCTCCTGGAATAGATAGAAAACCAAACTGGTATAATTATCTTCCAGTTGTAGAACCTGAAGAATCATGGAAATATCAACTGTTAATAATGTGACATTTCCTGCATTTAATCTGAATATTATCATTTTTTTCTGAAAATATAATTGTGATTGTATTATATTGGGTACTTTTCAGTTCCAATAAAGATTTTTCCTATATATTTTAATAAACATTTTCAGAAAAGTAAAAAAAAAAACATGTGTTAATATTAGTTTACTTGGTTAACCTTTTATCTAATGACAGAATGAGTGTCTATTGGACACTAAGATTTTTTTAAATCCAATTTAACAAATCACATTAAAATGGGATGAGATTTTATTTTACATTCTAAGGTGTGAATATTTCAGCATTTCTGGCATTTAGTTACAGTGTTTTAAATTATCTTATTTCAGACAGATGTAGACCAGATGTCTTCAAAATATTTGTTCTTATTTATAATTCAGAAATATTAACTTATTTTTTATATTACAGGAAAATAGTTCTATATCAGCAATTGAATTTCTCATTTCCCACTAATTATGTGAAATAAATCTGTAAAATTATCAAACTGCTATATGAAGAATGAAAATTACATCATTCAGGAAATCTCATGAAAAATGACATCTGCACCCCTAAATGTGTTAATGCAAAATTCAGTCAATATTTTCAGTATCATGAATTAAAACAAATGCATCTTCTAATTAACATTTTAAATGGCATTTATAAGCTTATGAAATTGTAACATCGTATAGAATTAGAGTTTTATCACAACTTATTTTAAGCACTATGTCTCTCAGTTTGATTTATTTCAAATAATAAAGAATGTGATGGCAAACTGTTCATTGCTTTTTCAGATGATGTGTATTGCATGCATGTACCATTGGGAAGTGTCTGGATGGTTTTGTATATACTACTGTTGTGGGCAAGAACAAAGACTCAAAACAGTGTGAGAGGGATGAACACACCATATGCTATGTACAAACATATCAATCAAATAGCTGCCACCTTATCTGTAAAATGTTCCTTAGTCTGATTCTCTTGGAAATACTAAGATGAAAAAAATGGAAACAATATAATATATTTTAAAGAGAGAGTAACACTATAGGGAAATATATTCTGTCAGTTCTGGAAATATTTCATTTGGAGTACCAAAGTTTTGGTTATATAACCCCATGAAACCATTTATTCCAGATTTTAGCTCTTGTGTGTGTACTTTCCACCCCTCCCCCCTCTGCCATGTGTGTATTAACACAAAAAATAGATGTGGTTTGAGGTTGAAAGGAGGTTTAATAGTGTAGAGGCTATAGTTCTAAAAAGATCCAATGTGTTTTAAAAGCAGCAGTTTTTCTGAACTCTATTTTCTGTGTTTTCATATCAGCCCATATGCTTCAGCTATTTCATATAGATGGACAAAAGCATAAAAGGCACTTTAAACTCTAAAGAAATTTGTATGAATGCCCTTTCTTTTGTTTAAACTGTAATACATAACTGGGTGTAAGGTGGACCTTTTCTTCCCCCAAATTATGTCAGAAAAGAGGCATTTTATACTAAAGACTTTACAAAATCTCTTGTAACATCAGACATTTTGCAAAAGGTACTGTTTGGGGAAGATGCATTAGCCTAAAATATTGTCACAGAGTGAATGATTTGTATAGTTTTAATGGTCTTTCACATGTAAGGATTGGTAAAAATGGAAGGAAAGTAGTCAAATACTGAGATAGTAATTATTTTGGGAGACATAACCTAAGAATTCAAAGAGGTGGATGCTGTTGTAGACTGTTTTAAAGACTTAAAAAGTCAACCAAAGCTGAACTCTGATATGTCATACCTGTAATCACAGAAACTCAGAAAGCTGAGATATCTAAGGATCATAGAGCTGAAAGTCAGCCTGGGGAAGGAGAGTCCTTGATACTCTTATCTACAATCTACAACAACAACAACAACAACAACAACAAAAACTATGGTTTAAGTGATAAGAGTGCTAGTCTTTAGCATACATGCTCGTGGATAGCATCCAGGCCCCAAGTTCAAGCTCTAGGACTGACAAAAAGAATAAGGCAACTGAGCAAGTGGTTACTGGACATCATAACTAATAAGTAGGTCTCTGTAACTGGGGAAAATATTTCTAGTAACTATATCAGACAGTTTCACAAAGTTCTACCCTGAGATAACAGGAATCTTATGAACTTTTCTGCCCAGGCTAGCTTTGACACTCGGGTCTTCAGAACTCAGCCTCCTATATAGTTAGGATTTCAGGAATGGGCCACCAGAGCAGCCCTGCTATAAACGGGTAGAGTATTTTTAAAGTTTTGAAAAACATTTTTACTAAATAATTTATTAATGTTGATTTTACATCATATTTCAAAAGTCATGTTTAAGAAACAAGTATTCAAGAAGGGAAACTTTGTATACAATCACTGGCACTAAGATTTTAGAACATAATTAAATTAAGCTGAGGATTTATAGGTCATGTATGTAATAAAACATTATGTCTACAGAGTATATAGCCCATCACAGATTTTTATGTCTATGTAGTTATACTTATATAACTACAGCTAATACCTTGCCATATGATTGTTCAATGGCTTTTTTCAGACTTTCAGCAACATCATTTCCCCTTCCCTGTGATTCATCTATGCTTGACTACTGCTAAACAATGGAAGTTCCTTAAGCATTTCAGCAGGTGAGAAATATCCAGTTTCTCAATTACTTCTTTACTTTTAATTAGTTACAAATGAAACTGTCTGGTTAGAAAATAATTCTCTGCAGTTTAATGCAGTCCCACTTATCCAGCCATTCTCTGATTTGTTGTGATTCTTGGTCCTTATTAAGAAAGTTTCAACCTGTGCCAAGGAGGCCTAGTGTATCTCCTATTCCTTCTTGTAAAGTTTTCAGATTGTCAGCTTTTACCTCCAGGTCTTTGATCCATTTGGAGTTAATTCTAGAACAGGGTGACAAAGAAGGATCCAACTTTAGTTTTCTGCAGGTGCTTAACCAGTTCTGCCAGCACCACTTGTTGATGAGGCTATCTTTCTTCCATTCTATTTTTTTGGCTCCCTTGTCAAAGATTAGGTGGCCATAGGTCTGTGGTTTAATATCTGGGTCTTCAGTTCTATTCCATTGGTCTTCAGGCCTGTTCTTGTGCCTGTACCAAGCTGTTTTGATAATTATAGCTCTGTAATAGAGTCTAAAGTTTGGTACTGAAATTCCTCCTGAGCTGTTCTTTCTGCTAAGAAATGTTTTTGCTATACGGGGTCTTTTATTATTCCATATGAAATTTTGGATTGCCTCTTCTATTTCTTTAAAGAATGACATTGGGATATTGATGAGTATTGTGTTGAATTTGTAGACAGCCCTTGGCAAGATTGTCATTTCCATGATATTGATTCTTCCAATCCAGGAGCATGGGAGGTTTCTCCATTTCCTCAGTTCTGTTTAAATTTCCTTTTTCAGGGTTTTAAAGTTTTCATCAAAAAGGTCGTTTACATTCTTAGTTAAGCTAATTCCTAGGTACTTTATTTTCTTTGAGGCTATTGCAAAAGGAGTTGCTTTCCTGATTGTTGCCTCATTCCTCTCACTGTTGGCGTAGAGGAAGGCAGTTGATTTTTGAGGGTTAATTTTATACCCTGCTACCCTACCAAAGTTTTGAATCAGCTCAAGGAGCTTGGGAGTAGAGTCTATAGGATTCTTTAAATACAGGATCATGTCATCTGCAAAGAGGGAAAGTTTAATTCCTCTTTCCCTATTTGGATCCCCTTTATACTTGCTTCTTGCCTTATTGCACTGGCTAGGAATTCTAATACTATGTTAAAGAGGAGTGGAGAGAGTGGGCATCCGTGTATCGTTCCTGATTTCAGAGGGAATGGCTTTAGCTTTTTGCTGTTAAGTATAATACTAGCTGTGGGTTTGTCATACACAGCCTTTATTATATTGAGGAATGTTCCATGGATTCCTAGTTTCTCCAGAGCTTTTATCATAAAGGGGTGTTGGATCTTGTCAAATGCCTTTTCTGCATCTATTGAGACAATCATGTGATTTTTGTCCTTGCTCCTGTCGATGTGTTGAATTATATTAATTGATTTGGGTATGTTGCACCAGCTTTGCCTCCCTGTGATGAAGCCTGTTTGATCATAGTGTATAATTTTTTTGATGAGTTGTTGTAGATGGTTGGCCAGTATTTTGTTGAGAAGTTTTGCATTGATGTTCATCAAAGAAATAGGTCTATAGTTCTCTTAAATGAATCTCTGTCTGGTTTGGGGATGAGGGTTATACTGGCTTCATAGAATGAATTTGGTAAAGACCCTTCATTTTCAATTTCGTTGAAGAACTTGAGGAGTATTGGTGTGAGCTCTGCTTTGAAGACCTTATAGAATTCAGCTGTCAATCCATCTGGCCCTGGATTTTTCTTAGGTGGAAGTCAAACTGCAGAGCTTTTGTATGGCAAAGGACATAGCTAGTAAACTAATTAGGAAGCCTACAGAGTGGGAGAAGATCTTCACCAACCATATAACAGACAAAGGCCTCATATCTAAAATACATCAACAGCTCAAAAAATTGAATCAATCCAAAACTAATCTCCAAAGTAACAACCATCCCATTAAAAGATGGGCCAAAGACTTAGAGTTTTCTCTGAAGAAGAAACAAAAATGGCCTATAGACACATGAAGAAATGCTCAACATCTCTGGTCATAAAAGAAATGCAAATCAAAACAACTCTAAGATTCCACCTTCCTCCAGTTAGAATGGCCAGGATCAAGAAAACTAATAACAACAGATGCTGGAGGGGATGTGGCCAGGAGGGACCACTACTACACTGTTGGTGGGAGTGCAAACTCATTCAACCACCATAGAAAGTAGTATGGCAGTTCCTCAAAAGACTAAACATAGAGCTCCCCTATGACCCAGCAATTCCACTAATTGGCATTTACCCAATCATACAGAAACAAAGACATACTAAATCCACCAGCACAACAATGTTCACTGCAGCACTATTTACCTTAGCAAAGATATGGAACCAACCCAGACGTCCCTCAGTTGATGAGTGGATCAACAAGATGTGGTATTTGTACACAATGGAATTCTATGCTACTGTTAGAAAGAATGACATTGCCTCATTTGTTAGGAAATGGAAAGACTTAGAAAAGATCATATTAAGTGAAGTAAGCCAGACTCAAAGGAACTTAGACTCAATGGTTTCCCTCATTTGTCATAATCAGTAGAAACCTTGGGCTCTACTAGCAGAGATTTGCAATAGAGCAAAACCTTGATACAAAAGGCCATACAAAAGGCACGCTAAATGAAAGGATCTCTAGGATATAGAAACATAAGCCATATAATGAATGATTGTTGTTCTTAAGGTACTATATTATCTCTCATCTTATTTGCTGTCCTTTGGTTATCTCATATTGTTACAGTATCTCACTTTGTTACCTGATATATCGGATATATTTGTATTTGGTTATTTGAAATTGGATAGGGAATGGGGGAAAACAAGATGAGGGGTGGGAGTGGGGGGAGGGAAATGGGGACCAAGACATGTGAAAGGGTATCAATGTATGGGGATTAATGCACCATCTACCTGGCAAATATCATGTAACCCTTGTATTAATTACAATAAAAATATATAAAAAAAGAAAATAATTCTCTGCTATGGCAAAGGAAATCAACACAAATATTTTAGGTTTATTGGAAACAGCAGATCTGGCAAGAACAGCTTTTATTCCCAAATATTATTCAGAAAATTTGAAAAGCCAAAATGGCTTCCCATGCGTTTTTTTAAAATTTTTTATCTATCTATGTTGCCTTTCCCATTTAACTTCTGAAAGCCCTTTCCTTAACACTTATTCAGTAAATACTGAGGATTCCTATGTCCTCTAGTTTATACTAACTGCTAACTTTTCTTATTTTCCCACACAACCTTATTCATATTGAATGTAATCTATTTGATCTTGTTCTTGATTACCTTGAGTAGACACTTGTATCTTTATAGATCTTTATAGATATTCGTGTACCCAGGAGTATAACACTGGATTGGGAGCTCCCCAGGGAAGGACAAATGACCTGCTTTGGTCACTACAAAGTACAATTCTCTAGGAGTAGGGATAGAGATGACTTGTTCTCGTCAATATTCAGCTTTCCCTTTCTGGTAACACAGAGGACTATATTTACCTCCCTACAGTGGGATGAGGACACTCAATGGCCATAGAATTGTAATCTGATTGACAAGTGTCACTTTCAGAGAAAAACATCTAGATACCCAGAACGACTGGGTATCTCTGTCTTTGATGTGATAAACCTTGGAGATTTTGTGTTAAGATGGTCAGGTTAAAAGGATAGTCTCAATTGCCACTTGGAGAGTTGCTTTTGCTATGTACAGGAACTAAGAAAACAAGAACATGAGAAAAGATACTGTATTGTGTTTAAGCAACTGAGATTTGGAATGGTGTATAAATTGGGAGTTGCTTATCACAGTGTAATGTATGTTATGTTGACAAAACTAGTGCTTTTTTATAACTATATGGTGCTAAAAAGGTGAATTACATTTACAGAGCTACTGTTACAATCCAGATCCCATGCTAAGCACCTGATCATAATCCCTTTTAAGCCTCTTAACCAAGTAGGCACACAAACTAACTACTCTAAGATTACATGGGAAAAACAGAGCCTGTATTGCAATCATACCTTATTACTACAAATGCAAGTATTTTCTTTTGATTTTTTTATCTGAGAGGAAAAGAGCATTGAATTTTCAGCTCATAGTTTAATTTGTAGATCACGAAACCATGGATACTGGTTATTCCTTAGCTGTAACTTGGCTTTCAATGAGGTGGTAATCAGAATATGAAAAGTAATACAGATTTATGATTTCTGAAAGTACTATTTCTGATTTCTTCTCCCTTCAGATACTTTCCTCTCCTTCATCTTTAAGTCTTCATTACAAAGTAGCATTTCATGTGGCAAAAGGCTGTAAATCAAGGCACTTTGGAGGTAGAGGGGTATGGCTGGGAATCTGAGGCCAACCTACACACAAGGTTAGACTCTGAGTCAAAATAAAACACCCCACCAAAAATCCCACTAAAAATAAATATGGTACTTCAAACTAGTGAGGTGCTCATTATTTAAAAATATAAGGTTTTTATGTGCTACCCTGTATTAGTTCTCATGATGACTGACTTTCCAGGGCCAGCCAGAAATTTAATTTCTCTCCACATGCATGACATTAGTGGGCAAATGGCAGTGTGATTTCCCTTTACATGTGCTGCTTTTGCTCAAATGGTGTGTCACAATGCATTAAACATAACTCAACCCCGCTGAAATTTTCAACCCCCCCACCGCATTTGTGTGTATCTGTATATTTGTGAATGTCTTGGCTTCTAGTAGTATCTCTTTAGCCCACAAATAGAAATGATTTCTTATTCATTCTTATATTTTTTAATCTCTCCCACCATCATTTAATTTTAGGTACTGAGGACCAAAATTAGACTCTGTTGCTTTCTCTCTGTATTGCTTCTATGCATTCTGTCCTTTAACCTTGCTTTCAGTGGATGAATGAAAGGAATAGTTCAGACAGATGATCTTAGCCACTAGTAGTAAAAACATGGCCTATGTAACTACCAGAACTATTGTACAATTTCACACAGCTTTAGCATCTTCATCCTTAAAACAGGAGAGTATCACAAATTAAAAGTTCAGGGCTGGGGTAATAGCTACTCAGGAGGTTGAGATCTGGGAATTGTAGCCTGGGCACAGACTGTTCAGTAAAAAATGCCAGAAGTGGAGCTATAGCTTAAGTGGTAGAGTGCTAACCTTGAATGTAAAAGCTCAGGGACAATGCTTAGGCTCTGAGATCAAGCTCTAGGACTGGCATACACAAAAGAAGTTCATTGTGAAAAATGAAGACAAGTAAAACATCCTGATATCACATAACACAGGCTCATTCTCTACACCTTTTACCATTTATACTTGTGTTATTTTATTTACCTAATTACTCAATTTTAATTTTTCAACTGATATATAAAACCATAAAAGGAGAACCATCTGATATTTCAATAAATGTATATATGTTTAAAGCAAGTTATTTGTGTCAATCTCCACAAATAGCTTTCATTTCCTCATAGTGAAAATCTTTTCTTCATATTGAAAATTTTCCCTTTAAGTATTTTGAGATATACCATACAAAACTGTCAACTGTAGTCCCTCTCCTTTACAAAACTGCATGCGAGCTTCTTATTCCTATGTAGTTGGAAGTGAGTTCCCATTGATCAAATCTTTTCCTCCCCTCTTTGCTCCCTACCTTTTGATAGCCACCATTCCATTAACTGCTATGGGATACACTTTTTTAGTCCCTATGAAGGGGAGGTTCATGTGGTTCTTGTCTTTCTGTACCTAGAATTTATTTAATATAATATTAATTAGTTCTATATACATGGTAAATAACAGATTGTGTTCTTTGCTTACATCTGAATAGTGAGTGTACCATTGTACACATGGACAAAGTTTTAAGTATTCATCAGTTGATGGATACTTAGGTTGATTTCATATCTTGGCAACTGTAAATAGTGCTGTGCTAAGCATGGGCTTTGACATATTCATTTTATTTCCTTTATATATTAAACCAGTAGTGTGACAGCTGGATCATATAGTCCTATTTTTAAGTCTTTGAAGAATCTCCATAATGTTTGCCATAATAGTAGGACTAGTTTACATTCCTACCACAGTGTAAAAGGGCTCCCTTTTCTTTACATCCACGTCAGCACTTGTTATCTTATTGTTTTGTTAATAGCCATAATTAAGACAGTTTAATCAATTTACCCCCTTCCCTCTCTCTACCCTACATAAAAGATACTAATATAGGTTTTTTTAAAGCTTTTCCATTAACTTTATTCTGTGTGAGTTAAAAACTCTCCACATTTCCAACTATTGTAGAAATCATGTACTTACATGTATCTCATACTCAGGAATAAATTCTGGGTTCCAAAAGAGGATTTTCTGTTTGTACCTATCTGTAAGGCTTTGTAACCCAATTAAACACACACACACACATACACATACACACATACATACACAAACATACAAGTGATATACTAACATGTTTTATCTTCATTTTGTTAAGGAAAATTTGGAGTCCCACTACTAAAGTGGCCAGTGTTCCAGTAGTGCACAGAAGGTAAAATCTTAGTAGAAATGGCAGTGCCTTCAGACACAAGAAAATATGTAAGCAAATGCCAGGTGAGTGTAGCATGTACTCATCAATGATGTGCTGCTGTTCCAACTGTAGACATAAAAGACAGGGACTGATGAAGAGGATCAGAGGTATCAGAGTTCAGAGGCTTACAGCTTGGAAGCCTGGAGAAGAAGCATGGTCCTGAAAGTGAATGTCTGAAAATATGTGTTGTGGCTTGAAAATGAAATGTTCCCCCAAAGGCTCATATGCTAAAGCTTTGTTTCCATTGGGGATATGACTGGATGATCTGGGTAATGACTGGATTAGCTACATCAATGGATTAATGTATGAATGAGTTCACAGGTATATGCTTTATTTCAGAGGTAGAGTCTGACTGGAGGAAGTACACCAATGCAGATGTGCCTTTGAAGAGCATATCTTGTCCCAGTTCCTAGCTCTGTTCCATTCTCTCTGCTTCCTAGCTGCCAGCAGCTTTCCTCTATCACACTCTTTTCCCAATTAGGTTTGTCTTGCTACAGGCCTAAAAGCAATGACTACTTGAACATAGGCTGAAACTGAAACCATAACCAAAATAAATATTTCTTCCTTTACATTGTTTCTTTCAGGTATTTTGTCACAGTGATAAAAAGCACCAGCCTTGAGAGATTCCTAAAAGTGAAAGCATAGTTCAGAAGTGTCATGGAAGGATCGCAGAGCTACTGGCAGACAGACAGAAGGAAAAGATCTCCTCATGGAAGTGTCCAGTATATGAGGAATGGTAACTAAGAAAACAATGGACAGAAAATCTCTATCTACTTATTATTTCTATTACCATATTGAAATGAGCCATCACAAATAAGTTACAGAAAAATTTAAAGAAATCTATTCATGCATATCAGAGCTTGCTTATACTACCTGCACACACATATTCTCATCTTCACTTTTAATACAGAGGGAAAGTGATCTCTCATTGAAAATAAAGTCTATTGGCAATCTCGGCTTTATTCCTTGCCTCTCTTTGAGACATTTGTGTTCTCCTATACACTTCTTTTTTTTTTTTTTTTGGCAATACCTATTAACAAGGGAGTTTTTGATAACGTACAGTTTCTAGATGACTTTTTAGTACATTAGCTATGACCCTTTCCTCCTGACTCACTAGGCTTTCTGTGAACTATTCTGAATGATGTGTTCTTTAGTCCCTCCCTGCCTCAGTCCTTATGCTTATTACGTTTTCTTCTATTTTGACACTAATGAAGATATTCTGCTTTCTCAGAAAGGTCACTTACTTGGTTTACAAATACTGAGTTACAAATACAACCTAATGACCTTGTCCCAATTAAATCTTCCCAACCATTCTATTCTGAAAGCCACACAATAGAAACAATACTCAACAAATCTTTGTTCACATGAAGACTCATACAATTTTCTTTAAAATCTCCCCACTGCTAAAAGCTTCAACTCCCCAATTTGTTTCTCTTATTTCTATGCTCCTGGATACTACACACAGTAATTTTTATTTGGCTGTCTGTCTTAATAGTGAATCTGAAGTTCTGGTTAGGCAGTCTATCCACACCCATTTCTCAACAAATTGGTAGGCCATGAAGTATCTTAATTAAAATCAATTGGTCTTCCCTATCCTGTAATGTTTCTTAAGCAGTACACCAACCTACGTCATTTTATACCCTCATCTTCTCTATAATTACTCTCTCTCAGACATGGGGGAGGCTATATGGAACCAGACTCTTTTCTCATTACTTTTTCTATTTTCTGTGATGAAAATTTCCCTTTGTTCAAAGTGGCAACGAGGGCCATAAAGTTTAACTGGTTTGTCATTTTAGATTTGTTTCTGGATTTTAATCTTATTTTCCTCTAACAGATATAGAGGGAAGGAATACATTTAAAACTGTTTATGAGTTATCCTGAGAGCTACTCCAATGGTTCTATCTAGCTTCTTTTCTAGAAATTTCTCCTAGGGTCCAGTCAAGTGAACTCTGATGTTCCTGAAAATTGTTATACTACTTCTTAAAGAGGAAGTTCTATGACTCTTATTCCTTGCTTTTCTGTGGCAGGCAGGGACATGACAGCCAGGCTTTAAAGTGTTCAATCTCAGCAACTATCAGATAGTACCAAAAAATTCAATAGAAAGAGAAATAAAAAATCATTGGATAGGCTCAGCAACAATGGGAAAATTGTACTCCATGGAATCAGTGATTTCGGGATCAATAGGATTTGTTTATTACAAACAACAGAAAGAAGACAAATCTGGAAAAAGAGGTTAGCTTCAAGGATATGTGAAAGCAAGAACATGGCATGTGTACTCTCAGAGTTCCAGAGGGGACAGGCATTATTTTTATTCTTGCTTGTGAATTTACAACCATTTAAATTAAAATTTCAATGAAAGCAAAGAGCATGCTCACTGTAATAAAATCAAGTAATTCAGAAGCAGATGAAGTATATGCTTTGCATTTTCACTAAATGCATAATACCTTCCTATAATAACAAACATCTCATTTTCCAATGATTACTTAGGCTCTTCATTTTATACATAAATTAATTCTCCTAATATTAGTTACATAAATTGTTTCCAAATTTTTGTGGTTTGAAACAACAGTAAAAGAGACATCTAGCTCTCATATACCACTTTAATTTCTCCTTTGCAGAATTTATGTTTTCCCCTCACTTTGCATATGTATTCATCCCAAAATTCTTAACCAAAGTGCTTTTCCTTTATTCCCATCATGTTCATTTCCTTTGGGACTAATTTGCTATCAAGGCTTCTGCAATTTGTAAGTTCCTTAAAGGCTGAGACCATGCATGTATATTGAAGTTGCCTGTTTAATCCCCATGTATAACATAATTCTGATACAAGGTTACAAAAGCTATTAAATTGAGTTGACTATATATTTAGGTTGCATTCCTGTAAAATCATCTTTTTATTTACCCAATGGTAAATACATGCCCAATTACTTGTCTCAATGGATTGTATATAAAATATTTATTATATCCATCCAATTATATCACATCTGTAATCCTTAAAATTGTAACTGCCATTAATCACACAGCACCAATGATTTTGGGAATATCACTGAGTTTCAGAAACACTTCAGCTTCCAGAAAATACTTACAATATTCTCTTCAACATAGTATTCCTGAGATACCACTTCTCTGAACTAGAAAGCACTAAGCTGGCCCATCCAATATTCAAGTATTCCCATTATATTCTCTCTCTGTCTCTCTGTCTCTGTCTCTGTCTCTCTCTCTCTGTCTCTCTGTCTCTATCTCTCCGTGTCTCCTCCACCCTTTGTGTGTACAGTCCATGCTCTCTTCCCTATAATTCCAGTGCCTGGAAAACTTTTACTTTCAATCCTGACATTCTTCTCCACTACTCACATCATTGACTTTGACTTTATTATTACTTAGAGTCATACTTGAGAAATAACTACCTCATTCTGACTCACTCATGCTCTAATATTCATTTACTACTGATGATTTTCATGAATGTGTTCTATTATTTCATACTTATTTGTATGCTGTGCCCTCATAATTAGTATGAAGCCCCACACATCAGAGAAACTCCATAAGTTTTTAGGCACTGAAAATGCGAATGATGTTTTCATCTTAGCCAGTTATTTTTTTAAAGTATGGTTAAAAAGGTCTATGAAATAACACTAAAGAGTTTTTTAAATGGAGGATTAAACATCATCTAGAATTATTAGATGTTTTTCATCCAGATGGATTTCAATTCTTAATGAACAGTTTTCACATTCAGCTGTGGACATTTAGTCATATCTAGAAATGACAAGGTCTTCAATCATATGAGAAAGAGTCTTAATTTGAAGAGAAAACTACTCCAAAACTAGTTTCTGGCTTAAAAAATGCAAAAATAGGGCTCGGAGTTTGGCCTAGTGGTTGAGTGCTTGCCTACCATGCACAAAGACCCGGGTTTGATTCCTTGGTACCACATACATAGAAAAAAGCCAGAAGTGGTGCTGAGGCTCAAGTGGTAGAGTTCTACCCTTGAGAGAGTCCAAAGACAGTGCTCAGGCCCTGAGCTCAAGCCCCAGGTTTGGCAAAAAAAAAAAAAAAATGCAAAAATAGAAATGGACAGAGTGATTAATAAAAAATTCTTTCTGATGGTGAAAAATGCAAAACTTAACATGCATTTATGTATTATGTCTTATTTCTAAATCCAAAGAGACTGCCATGCTTCTTGGCCAACAAAGACCTCAGAAAAAGGACTGTCTCCCTTACACAGTAACAACTGCTAGACATACCAGATTGTCATGACAATGATTATTGGAAAAGATGAATATAACATGGAATGTCTGTTTTAAAAGACCTGCTCAAAATTATGTGTTCTTCTTGCATTTTTCATCTTATAAACAATATTGATTCTGAATCTCATTTCTTCTCTTATACTCTTACAATGGAACTAAACCTGTATTATGACATAAATCTGTTTTGACATCATAAAGGGAAGAGTTCAATACCCTAAGTTTTCTGTGTCTTGTTTGAGGTTTAATAGTTAAAAGTTCTTAAGAGCTGATCACTATATGTTCCATAGATTCTATAGGTTCCATGTTCTTCACATATGAAAGAATAAGATTCTTAATATTATAATTATGTAACATGCTGTAAATTAATTATATTGCTAAAGGTTGTCTAGAATGAATACATCTCATGAACAATTCTGGCCCATTTCAAAACAATATGTGAACAGTAATCAATGAATAGGAAAGAATAATCAGTTATGTTTCACAGTGTATTTCTATGTATGTGTGTGTGTTGCTCAGAAATGAATCTAGGACCTTGCTCATGTAAGCAGCTCTACTGGGCAACCAGAACCAATGAGAAAATATTTTCACCAACTTTGCTTGTTTATGAGAAACATATCTAATCTCCACCAAAATAAAAGAAACAGCTATCAGAACCTGATAATAAATTCACATTTAACTATAAGGATGCATTTTCAGGCCTGATTATAGTACTTTTATGGACAATTACACCTAGTGGAAAGAGCAAAAGTTTCAGTTCTCATACTTAGTGGCAATATTCCAAGGCAAACTAACTATTCTGAGAATTTTTTTATCTGTAACAATATGGGTAAAAAGAACTTCAAAGAGCTGTTGATGGGATTAAAAAGATGACGTATTAGAAACAATTTGCAGTGCCTAGCAAATAGTAAATACATAAGAGATATTTCTATTATTATTGTCATCCTCCTTCTCTATTTCCGTTTCCTCTTCCTCCATATTGTTTTATTACTTATTGAGAGAACTGGAAATTTAAGTCTATTCCTTCTGTTTAATAACTACCATACTAGGCTAGGAGTTTGGCCTCGTGTTAGAGTGCTTGCCTAGCATGCATGAAGACCTAGGTTCAATTCCTCGGTACCACATACATAGAAAAAAAGCTGGAAGTGGTGCTGTGGCTCAGGGTAGAGCTCTAGAATTCAGGAAAGCCCAAGGACAGTGCTTAGGCCCTGAGCTCAAGCCCAGGACTAGCAAAAAAAAAAAGATAAAAAAAATAACTACCATACTAATTAAAAACGACAGCTATTCATAAAAGTTACAAATATGAGTTAAAGTAGCAATTGTATTTGTATATAAAGGTATAAGTATCTATATCTGAAATTTTATTCTCAGCATTATATCTTAATCCTGTCAAATGCCATCATTAATTCAGTTACCCAACCCATAATTATCAATAGTCATTTTCCAATCCTATTGCTAATTGTCCATAGGCATTATTTCCCTACAATTCAGTAATTTATTGTTTCTTTTCATGACTATTAAACCATCTTACCAGTCTCTTGTTTTAAATAATTACACCCAAAATTTAGAAGAATACTTCATCACTTCCCCTCTTTTTCCTCTTGGGAGCAGGCAGGAAAGGAAAATAGAAATACTAATGCAAGTATCATCTTTCATCATCATCACCTTAGATATCTCTATTATTCCTAAAGTGAGTATTAAAAGTTCAAAAATGGTACCTTCTATTTATTATAAATAACTGTAGTTTCTAACTAGAGTGGTAGTTATTAAACTCACTGGAATAGACTTAAATTTCCAGTTTTCTTAATGAAGAATAAAACAATCAGAAGAGTAAAACATCAGTCTCCTTTCTGCTACAATCATACAACAAATAGAAAAACAGCCGAAGATGATGAAAGCCCAGTGGTACAGAGGTGAATGTGGAGAGAGGACAACCTTGGATTCTTCAGTGGAAGCAACAGAAGATGTTTCACCATGGTGAAGGATTCATTGTAAATGCAAGGCCACAAGTCTCTCCATAGTAAACATCAATGAGATTTGTGAGTTACCTGTGCTAAGAATTCTCCTGTGCCTGATCAAGCTTGAGAAGTAGAACATGAAGTGGTAAATAAAGGATCAGATAGACCATTTTGTTATAGCTATGTGTTTCATAGCCATTTTTTGCAGAGAAGACATTTACACAAGTACATTTGATGGTGTAAGAACTTCCCCCCCAAGTATATAAACCATTCATATTTATGAATTAAAAGTTGTGCAAGGATTTAGTATGTCTTTGTTTCTGGATGATTGGGTAAATGCCAAGTAGTGGAATTCAGCACAACAATGTTCATTGCAGCACTATTTACCATAGCAAAGATATGGAACCAACCTAGATGCCCCTCAGTTGATGAGTGGATCAACAAGATGTGGTATTTGTACACAATGGAATTCTATGCTACTGTCAGAAAGAATGACAGTGCCCCATTTGTTAGGAAATGGAAAGACTTAAAAAAGATCATATTAAGTGAAGTAAGCCAGACTCAAAGGAACTTAGACTCAATGGTTTCCCTCATTTGTCATAATCAGTAGAAACCTTGGGCTCTCCTAGCAGAGATTTGCAATAGAGCAAAACCTTGATACAAAAGGCCATATAGTAGCACGCTAAATGAAAGGATCTCTAGGATATAGAAACATAAGCCATATAATGAATGATTGTTGTTCTTAAGGTACTATGTTATCTCTCATCTCTTTTGCTGTCCCTTGCTTATCTCATATTGTTACAGTATCTCACTTTGTTACCTGCTATATCGGATATATTTGTATTTGGTTATTTGAAATTGGATAGGGAATGGGGGAAAACAAGATGAGGGGTGGAGGTAGGGGGGAGGGAAATGGTGACCAAGACATGTGAAAGGATATCAATGTATGGGAATTAATGCACCATCTATCTGGCAAATATCATGTAACCCTTCTATTAATTACAATAAAAAATATATGAAAAAAAAAAAGTTGTGCAAGGCCAGGAGTTTGGCCTAGTGGTAGACTGCTTGCCTAGCATACGTGAAGACCAGGGTTCAATTCCTCGGTACCACATAAATAGAATAACCAGAAGTGATGCTGTGGCTCAAGTGATAAAGCGCTAGCCTTAAGGAAAGCCCAAGGACAGTGCTCTGGCTCAGGCCCTGAGTTCAAGCCCCAGGCCTGGCAAGCAAAAAAGAAAAAGAGTTGTGCAAGAAGTTAAAATTTCCATGGGGTACATCTTAAAATAAAGTAATATTTTAAAAGGTTTTGAAAACCTCAATTTTTTTAAACTCAAATTTGATGGAAAGTGGTTTTTTTCTTTTTTAAAAAATAGAATCTGTAGGGCTGGGAATTGGCTTAGTAGCAGAGTGCTAGCCTAGCATATCTGAAGTCCTGGGTTCGACTACTCAGTACCACATAAGTAGAAAAAGCTGAGCTGTGGTTCAAGTGGTAGAGTAAAAAGCTCAGGGACAGTGTCCAAGTCCTGAGTTCAAGCCCCAGCATGGGTGCAAAAAAAAAAAAAAAAGAAAAAAGGAATTTGTAGTATACTTTCTAAAGGAAAAACATGATCCAAAGATTTACATAGAAACATAAATAATTTATATTAAATTCATAACGATATTATTTTAAAGATATTAAATATATACTTATTAAATATATTAAATTTATAGCAATATTTTCATTAGACAAATGCTCATACATGTTTCCAAGAGAAATCTGTATATGCAAAATAGAATAAAGGAATCACTCCCTTTCTGGTATAGAATATCTTTAGTATTCAACTTTGCTTTCCATTTTTTACTTTTAATATTTTGACAGTCATTTAAAATTAAAAGTTAAGTGCATATATTGATTGGTAGGTTTTAGATACAGGAAGAATTAAAATAAAGTACAATTTTTAACCATTAAATTAAGGAAAGCAGTAGATAATTTTGATAACAAGTATATCGACTGCTTTTACTTTACCTGAAAGTTGTTAAAATCTATTATGCAAGGATCAAAAAAAAAATTTTCTTTACTAGAATATATATTTAGTAAGAATACCATGCAGACTTATTTTGTTTTCAAAATGATTTAAAATGAAACATTGTGGTATATTTCTAGACTCCATTTTTAATAGTGTATCATCTAAAGCATAAACATTTAGAACATAGCAAAATCTCTTACTACCTTTGGATTTGTGGTCTCAGGAAAATCCCACACTTGTCTGAAGTCAGGAATTCATTTGCTGCAGAATTGAGCACAAGTGCATGGCCCACAGGATTTGTAAAGGTACTTGGATACAAGTGTGACAAATGACAAGAGGACACTCCACCCTCAAGGACCTAAACATCGGTTAAAAGAAAGGCTGTCCACCTTGTGCTAAGATTTTAGAGATAAGTACTAAATTCCACAAGATCTTGTCTATTACTACTAATAATGCCTGAAATTCCCTAAGCCTTCATGACTCCCTATAACTTCATATCACGATTTTATAAAGATATTTTGTTCCTAGGAGGTTTCCACTAAGCATGATTTAATATGATTGGAGAAATAAGCAAAAATTTCCATTTAGAGTTTCATTTTGTAAAGCAACTAACTAAACACAAAATCTCTCTTAAAATGTAAAAATTCCTGGAACAATAACACATAAAGACATTATCAAGAATTTACATTTCAGTGTGGTTTAATCTAAAAATAAGTATCATGTACTTTTTGGATATTAATGTATTGGTCCAACTCATTAAGAGAATATGAGTTAAGATGGCTGAAGGAAGAATGCCTTAAAGGAAAGATTTTTAAATGGAAGAGAACTGTGTAAAATATCAAATAAAAGAAAGCTCTGGGCACCTGGACAAGACATCAAAGTTTATGCCAGGAGGAAGGTAAACAATGTATGGAAGTGTGACTAGAAAACCTTCACCCATTTCACAATTGCTGCAGGCTGGCTTTAAAAATAAGGATTAGGTTCACAATAGGTTAAGCATTTACAAGGCTTTCAGTTCAACAGTCTTGAGCCCTGACACAAGAGAAGACCAGGGCTTCCTAAACTTAAGGCAAGGCTGTGGATTTCAAGCTGCCACTGATTCTGCTCTAGCTCAAGTACAGCGCAATCACCAGGGACCCTGAACACTACTGTTCATCCTCACTTTAGCATTAAAAATGGAATATGATGGCAGCACTATTTCTAGTTTGGGTTGAGTTTTTCAGGCCTCCCCAAATACAGGTTCACATTTAGATTGATTCACTATTTTCTCTTGCAACACATGTTGCTTGGGAGCTAGAAATAAATGTGTCGAAGGGAATCCCTTTTTCGATTAGCCTCACTTCTACAGTGAAGCATTGCCCGACTTTTCCTGACAGAATTAGTTGCTTCCTCTTTTGGGTTTTCACTTATTATATTGTACTACGATAATCTAGGAGTTCTCTGAGGCAAAGGTCTCAAAAGAAGCTGTATTGATACATGTGTAGGAGGATAATATTTGAAGCATTAATCAATGTATAATATGCTCCCTCCCTTGGCACTTCCTACTTCAAATCCATTCCTGTGCTGCCCCCAGCAATGAAAGAAAACATAATCCATAGTCTCTGCTCTTACAATAAGGTTATTGCATACAAATATTTCTTAGAAGACAAACAGTTAACTATTAAATCCACATTTTGAAGCAGAGGTCCAAAGAATAGTTTTTGAGAATTATGTCAAGTAGGGTTTCTTTTTTATTTTTTTATTATTAATAATAATTTTGCCAGTCCTGGGCTTGAGCTCAGGACCTGAACCCTGTCCTTGGACTTTCCTAAGGTTAGAGCTCTACCACTTGGGCCTTAGCACCTTTTCCAGCTTTTTTCTATGTATGTGGTACTGAGCCTGGTCTTCATGCATGCTAGGCAAGGACTCTACCACTAGGCCAACCTCCCGGTCCTTCCTTTTTATTTTAATAACTGTATTTTATTGTCAGGGTGATATATAGAGGGGTTCCAGTTACACTTATCAGGTAGCAAGTATGTTACTTCTTTTTCAAATTTTATTTTATTGCTGGGATAATGTGTAGAGGGGTGACAGTTACATTCGCCAGGTAGTAGGTGCATTTCTTCTCCCACATTGATACCCCCTCTCATTTTTGCCCCTGTTGCCTTCTCCCCACGCCCTCCCAATCATCTTGTTTTCCCTTCTCTATTTCAAATAAACAAATAAATGTATATACAATATACCAGGTAAAAAAGTCAGATACATTAACAATACAAGATATACCATAAGGGCAAAAAAAGAGAGAAAAGAAATATAACATAGTACTTTAAGAATAACAATCACACAAGATAAACCTGTTGTTTCCATATCCTAGAATTTATTTCATTCAGTCTCATCCTCTATGACCTTATGTACATTGGTTTTGAACTATTGTAATCCTTTGCTAGGAGAACCCAAAATGTGTACTAATTATTACAAATGAGGGAATCCATTGAGTCTATGTTCCTTTGGGTCTGGCTTACTTCACTTAGTATGATTTTTTCCAAGTCTTTCCATTTCCTTATGAATGGGGCAATGTCAAAGTAGGGTTTCCTCAATACTTTCCTTTCCTTCTTTTTCCCCCCAAATGTTTAAAGAAATCCCCTAACAAAATAGGCTGTCAAAGGCAAGTTACACCATATATACTTATTCTTGAGTGTAGATCCAGGGTTGAGAACAAGATGACAGAGCTGGCCATTTAGGGAAACAGCTTTGCATGCATTTCTGCGACCAGCAAGGCACCAGAAAGATTGAGGAAAATTAATGGCATGGGTTAAGGAGGTCTGAAAGTGAACTGTTTTCTGAAATCCATGGATATAGGAGAGCAGACAAATTCTCCATGCCTGTGAGTAAGATGAAGCAGATCCTAGTCCAAGCCAGCATGACATGAGCAGTACCACATTCACTGAAGGGCCCCGGCAGCACCTACTGGTAGAAACAAGACAGACTGTGGAAAGATATGAACTTAATGCAGCAGTCACTAACACTGTGAGGTGATCATCAGACATGACAGCATTCTTCTGAGAGATCACAATGTGATCATCTGCCAACTGAGACCAAACTAGCTCCTCTGGGGCTCCCAATCTCCCTTAGAACCTGAATTACAGCCAAACAGGGGTTAACAATCACAGCAGAATTTGAGAGAGGCATAATATGAATGAGAAACTCTTAGGTAGATAACATGATTTCATCCTCATAATTCTATGAGGCAGGATCTACTTTTGTTTTGACTTATGTCTAGAAGAAATTAAAGCATAGAAAGGGTAGCCTCATTGTACTCAGTGTCCAAGGTACTTACTGGGAAGGGAGTAGGACCTGGATTGTAAAACAGTCTGTCAGCACACATTATAATCCAGTATGTGTGGACATGGAGTTGAAAATTCCCTTACCTCATGAAAATTTGTACTGAATGTGTGAATAACTGAACTAGTGAAAGATTCTTGGGGACTGTGTAGTTAGCAACTACAGTTCAAGTTCATTTAGTATGGCTTCTGTACAAAAGTGTAAATATAAATTATTTTATTTTAATCTATTTTAAAGCATCTAATTTACAGACACATAGACATGGCAGGCTGAGGAATGATCATAGCTTACGTTTACTAAGGCATTCCTACTGATTTGCTTTTCCTCAGCTCTGACAGCAGGATGTTCTGTTTTACTTTTCTTACCTCTTACACACTTCATCTGTTACAATTATCTCTTCATCAATCTCAATGATGTTTGATGTTTTTTCTGTTTAAAGGATTCATAGGTTAAGACATCCCTACTTCTGATATACTTACTACATCATATAAAGAATTTTTTAATGAATTATCATTAATTCCTCAACAGGATATATTCTCATCCACAGAACTAACTGGTGACAGCTGTAAAACTAAAAATGCCAGAAAAGGTTAACCATATAATTTTTTTTAAATTTTAAGTTTCAAGTAGGCCTGGACAAGATAAATATAGCCAAATGGGAGAGATTTACATAGGACAGAAGAGGATGTACCCAAGAAAGTGACGATTCTAAAACTCCCATGTCCTCTGAGCACCATCAATTCAATGTTATGGCAGGGAAAACATAAGTTGGCCCATAAGCTGATAGTAAAGATTTAGACAGACATGGAAAAGAAAGGATACATTACAGAAAAAGGAACAAAGATATATGTAAAAACATTGAATTAGGAAATGGCAAGGTAAACCTGCCTTCTTATTCCTGGTTATACATACACATACATACACACACATAAGCACACTTGTGCACATGTCTACATACTTTTATATTTATTTTTTACATACTCCGGGGATTAGTTAAAAGACTCAGAAATGGTTACACTAGAGAGTAGGAGTTGCAATGTAAAGGCCATTTGCAGTCATTGTTTCTGTGTAGGGCTCTTGGCCTTAGATTTGTCTTGTTGAGGACACATGAAAACATGTCCTACATTAGGCTTGTGGATAGCGAAGAGATTTTAAGTGGTGTAGCTGCATTTCATTTCAATTGCAATAGATAACCAAGAATTGTCTTAAATATACAAAGAACTGAACACAGTGCTTGAGGAGAAGTGAGTAAATGAATGACTGAATCTTGGAAAGAGAAAGTGTTAACTATTATCCTTAAATGTGATTTGTTGGTTTCCTCAAAGGCTCAAACCTAAATTTACCAGATAATGCAGGAGTTTAACTCTTGAGTAACTACTCCAGAAATGAAAACATATGTCCATACACATACTTCTGTACAAATCTTCACATGAGAATTATTTTGTATCTCATATTAGTGTTAACAATCTAAATATCTTTCATATAATAATAGCGCAAATAGTATGTTCTCTATTCACATAATGGGAAATCATTCACTGTCTCAGTGGAAAGGACTATTAATACATGCTACAATAAGGATAAACCAAAAATCACTATTTTAAGTAAAGTTACTGAGATTGATAAAAGACTGCATCTTTTATGAAACAATTAATATAAAATATTCCCAAAATACAGATTTAAAGAGGGAGAAAATAGACTATTGTTTTACTGGGAAAGGGGTAAAACAGGAGGGAAGAAAGATTATTTTGTGGATTGTTAAAGTTCTGTAAAGCTAAGTTGTGGAAGCCAAGTGGCTCTGGACTATAATCTTAGCGATTCAGACAGCTGTGATCTGAGAATTTTGGTTTGAAGTTAGACCATATAGGAAAGTTCATGAGGCTCTGAGTTCTAGTTAATCACTAAATTCACTAAATTCACTAATTCACTAAAACGCAAGAAAGGGAGCTATGGCTCTAGTAATAGAAAACTAGCCTTGAGCAAAACTAGCTCAGTGACAATGTTCAGGCCCCAAGTTCAAGATCTAAGACAGGTACAAAACAAAGCAAAATAAAACTAAGTTGTGGTGATATAAATATATATATATATATATGCACATATATGAATACATCTATGAAATAGATAAATGTTGTTACATAAATCATACCCTTTTGTACGAATTCCATGTTATTACAATGGAATAACATTAATTAACTTAACTTATAAAAATAAAATAGCTGCCAGGTGTGGTGGTAGCTACTCAGGAGGTTGAGATCTGAGAATCATGGTTCAAAGCCAGCCCAGGCACTGAAGTCTGTGAGACACTTTTTTTTTTTTTTTTGCCAATCCTGGGGCTTGAACTAAGGGCCTGAGCACTGTCTTTGGGCTCTTTTCAAGACCAGCGTTCTACCACTTGAGCCACGCACCACTTCTGGCTTTTTTTCAGTGTATGTGGTACCCAGGAAGTGAACGGAGAGCATTGTGGTTGCTAGGCAAGCACTCTACCACTAGGCCAAACTCCTGGCCCCAAGTCTGTGAGACTCTTATCTCTAATCAACCACTAGAAAACTGGAAGTGGCTTTGTGGCTCAAGGGATAGAGGAGTAACCTTGAGCTTAAGAGCTCAGGGACAACGCCCAGGCCCAGAGTTCAAGAAATTAAATAAAATGGCTTACTATGTCATACTTCTGGAGAGTCCACCAGCTTAATACTGAGCTCATACAGTTGTCACAAATCTCAGGATTTCATTTTTTTCTTTGTATCTTAATGGTAATCTCTGAATACTTAGGTACTGATTTAATTTACAGGGCTACATATGCATTAATGGGACTATCAGATCACATAGTAGCTTTATATTTGATTGTTTTGAGAAACATATTGTTTACTTGTATAACAGTTGTACTAATTTATTCCTTTGCCACAGTCAATATGTATTTCCTTTTCCTCATACCCTTGCCAATATCTATTTTCTGCTCTTTGATAAGTATCTAGCTGGATTTGAGTTATACAGTTTCCATTTGCATTTTATTGATAATAGTGATTTGTTGACTACCTTTATATCTTCTTCTGATAAATGTACATTCAGATTACTCTACTCCCTTTTCAGGGCATGAGTGCTGTCCCTGAGTATTTGTGCTTGAAGCTAGTGTTTTATCACTTGAACCATGCTCCACTACCAAATTTTTAGTGGTTAATTGGAGATAAAAGTGTCATGGACTTTCCTGCCCTGGCTGGCTTTGAGCGAAGATTCTCAGATCTCAGATCTTTGAGTAGCTAAAATTATAGGTGTGAGACACTGGCATCTGACTTATCAGCTCATGTTTTAGTTAAATTATTATTTTTTTCAATATACGCACTGTCATTCTCAAGGAAAAGCTCATGGCTTCCATCTTGTTAAAAATGGAACTAATTTGTGATATTGACAGTGCTAGTGTTTGATGTAAGAGCTTCAGAAATTTCAATCCAGGTTTAGTAATACTCTAGCAATCATAAAAATGTGAAGGGACATTTGGTAGCCTTTTATAGACTTCATTTACAAGGCAGATGCTGCTCCTTACAAGTGTTTGCTCTGTAGTTTAGTTTAATTCTATTTTTCTGTACAGTATGTACTTGTTTTGGGTAGGCTGAAAATGAAGACAAAAAAAGATGACTTTATTTAGCTGTTTCTTTTCACTTCTTTTTCTAGAAGAGTTAAGAAAGAAATGATTTTAACTAATAAGAGATAGTAGGCCAAACAACAGTTCTATGTGAGTTAATGAATCACCATTAGTTACTGCATGATGTCTAATACTGATTTATTAAGCAGTATTCTCTGCCAGAAAATGCTTCATTATGTACTTCTATCATCTTCTTTAATTCTCAGAATCATTCTCCAATATAGTTAACATTACTTTGACCTTAGAGAGAGGGAAACTGCAGTTAGGCAACAGGTAGCCTGTCTAGCTTGGTAACTAATGGCAGGACTTACCTAGAAAACAGACTCCACTATGGTATAAAGGTATTATAATCCAAATCTGGAGTTAGCATACACTTAATACTTACAATTAGGAAATTAAAATGCAACTTGCAATTCATAAGGTATAAAATCCAATGTATTTAAAAATCTTTAAAGGATTTATCTTTATTAATGCTGACTGTCAAATTTGTATCTCCAGCCCTTATTGTCTGAATGACAGAATCGCATACCAGATTTCAATTTGACATCTCCATATGATGTCAAAGATAACTCTAACTCAGTCATGTTCTGGTGCAAACTTTTAAAAATCTTTCCTCTATTCATTCAGCTACCTGAGCCAAAAATCTTCAAACTATTTCCTGAGGGTTTAAGTTCTTTACTACTACTAACGTAGTCAAATCACCATCACATTCATCTAGACTACTGTAGTAATTCTATACATTAAGATTGTTTCACAGCATTTGATGGATTTACATTTAAATAATAGGCAGTTACAGATTTGAAGGAAAATCCTACTTCTTGGGATTCCAAGGTCTCAAACCAATGGCTCCACTGTCATCTGTCAAGTGCTTTCTATGTTTGCAGATCCAGAAGCGAAAAGGATTATAGGAAAGTGTAGGCAGGACATTTTCAAGGGCCAGATCTAGAAGTAGTCCCATGACTTCTGGCTACTTTAAGTAGCCAAGATCCAGTCAAGCTGTCATTTCAAATATTTAGAAAAAGGGGCTGGAAAAGGTAGTTCAACTGTCTTCTCAAAAAAAAGAAAAAGTTATTTTTTCCATTCTTTTTATTCTATAGTTCAGAATCCTGGGTAGAGATTCTGAAAATGTAGAGATACATTCTTCCTTAAAGGTGTCCTTGCTAAAATCAAGGACTAATTATGGTAGACGAAGAGGCAGCTGTGTTGGGAGTGTGGCAATTTTCAAAGTAGAGATACTTTTCCGGAAGAAGCAGCCTTGAGAGTATAAAATTTGGTATACAATGTCAGAGAACAAGTGATAACATTCACAATGCTAACGTGATTACTACTATCATACTTTCTAAAGTTTTCAGGGCTTCACTTCCCTTACAAAACAAGAAAATGAGTTTGGGTGGTGAAACACAG
Organism: Megascapheus bottae; assembly: GCF_031878675.1. Taxonomy (NCBI): domain Eukaryota; kingdom Metazoa; phylum Chordata; class Mammalia; order Rodentia; family Geomyidae; genus Megascapheus; species Megascapheus bottae. The sequence goes on along the minus strand of NC_143520.1, from coordinate 33,592,818 downwards.
TAGAATGGATTATAAGAAGCTAATCAGATAAAGGACAGTTGCACTCACTACACATTTCTTTTGGTGGAAAAAAATGACAAGAATCTCACCTTAAGTCTTAATCACTTTTACACTAATGAAGAGAGTTTACTGCCTGTAGTTTGAGGGGAGAAATTATAGTGATTTCTGTTTTTCACTTGAATATGCAAAATTTGAGTCTCAAAGGCATGTGAAGAGTATCTTTTTGTCTTTATCCATAGAGAAAGTTCCAAAAGTGAAAGAACTGATGAGAAATATTTTCAGTGGAGTCACTACAATAATGAAGATAAAATAGGATTCTGGGTAATAAATCTTTTCCTGCTCTGTAAATACTTCCCCTACCCCCACCTCAACATAAACGCTCTTTAAAGAAATAAGAAAACAAAGCTTTCAGAGTGGCTTGATACATTATTTATGAACTTATCAAGTGTAAAAAACACCCACTCAGACATTTTAATAAAAACTTTCAACTAATGTATCTAATTTTATTGGTATTAAAAAAGCCAATTATGAACTGGAAAGTTATTGTTAAACTGCTATGTAGCTTTCTGCAAATAGAATGTTTATAAAACACTTGGAATAACATGTCCAAAGTTTCAGTTTCTGAAGGTCAAACAACTATGTAAGTATTTAATAAAGAAGCAGACAAGTACCTCTAAATCGCTCTTGTCTCTGATGGGCTCATATTCTGCTCCTTAGGTGAGGTATTAGCAAAGCTTATTTATTTTCATTTCCAAGGCTTTTATTTGCTCATTCCCTTGTGGTAAGGCTGATTTCCATGATGATTCCCTTCTTAATTTTAATACCCTTTTTACTCATCATATAGACATAAGAATTTTCCATAAAATAATGAAATCCTTGTAAAGGAAATGAAGACAACTCAGATAAAGTAAACTAGCTCTTTTTCAATTAATTGATCCACTGACATGTGCATATAAGATTTTTTTTAAACCTAGGAAAATAAGGTTAATTAACATAAAAAAGCCTCACTCCTTTAGATGCTGAATTTTGTATTTTACCCATGCTGCCTTAAGTGCCTTGATTTCCCAGTAATGACCTAGTTCTCCTAATGAGGAACATTAACCCCTGGCTGTAGCTGTCCAGGACTTAATTGTCAACTGCAGCTGAAATACGGGAGTTTGCCGATCAGCAGGTATGCGGTATATTAACTCATGTCATTTCAACCTCTAATAAATAAATCTGTTGCTAAGGCAACAGGAAGATCAGCTCTATCAGTATTCTCCCCTCCCAGTAACGAGCCCCCACCCCCCACCCCAACCTCTTTGGGATGAAACTGCCTTTCGCACCAAGCTTATGAAAAAAGAAGGAAATTAACTACATGTAACCATAATTAGAAGTAACATCATTTCTCATAGTAGAAACATATCTAAATTAATGGAAAAAGACAGCAAAGACAGAAATGCTTCTGACTAAGATCATGATAAGTTATTTCTTTCAACAGGAAATAGGTACTTTATGGTAGACATCAAAGCATGAACAAATCTCAAACATTTCTCCTCTTTGTGTTTCTGAATTTTCCCTTTCTTTTGTTTACAAATGATGTTAGCCCAAATAGTGCTGAAACAGCTAATTAGTTGCATTAAAATCATAGGATACAAGTAGGAAAACCATACATGATGTACAATAATTATTGCTATTCTACCCTGGAATTCTTTGGTGGCATTGATTGAGTCAAAAGCAGATAAAAGGAAAAACCTGGTGATTGCACTTTAGCCTGGTAATTTATATAAGCCATAGATGCCATCCATGTACTTGGTATTCTACATAGTGATTTCTATGGATTGCTTGACATGATTTTATAATTGGATTGTGGAAGAGGTAGGTGAAAAAATAACTTACAATTTTGCCTATTTTGAACCGCAGCCAATTTTGTGAGGTGACAGATGAAGAATATGCCAATGAAATGTTACCTCATAGTCTTTTAATAACACCATGGAAAAAATGGGTTAACCAGTAGATATGCTTAGACCATTGATTGAAGATGTCTCCTTGAAACCTCTCCTTTTATAAATTCATATTGGCTCAGGATTTTCTTCAGGAAATAATGGGGACGGAGGGGAGGGAGGAAGGAAACAAAAAAGAAACAGTCCAAGAGATACATAACAAGAAAACAGTAAGTAGTAAGACCAGCTGTATCAGTAACCATATAAGACATCAGAAATCACTGAGCACTGAGATAAGTACATGTAGAGATTTCTCCTGTCTTTTGACAGAATATTGCAGAAGGTTAGGCACTCATAATTCCATGTAAACAACCAGTCAAATCTCCTGTAGCCAAGCACAGTCCATACAGGTTTGTGGTTCCTATAAAACATATTCCATTCTACCTTTATTTTTCACTTATAACTTAGAAATTACTTTGGTTTTACCTAATTTGAGCTTTTTTTTCCCCTCAAATATGAGTATTTTGCTAAAATGAGCAGTCCAACTTTTGAGAAATCCCTGAATTGCATTATAATTCCTTTAAAGTTATTTTATAAAAATGAAGCAAATCAGAAAACCACAGACTAACAGCCATGCTTATCATATCACCATTTCCACTTGTGAATTGGTTGGTTGAATCCTTTTATGTTTTCACTGTCATTCTTTCTGTAAAGAGAAATTTGTTCTCAGCTGGGCTTTCTGGGCAGGTGAGAGTCATGCCTTTAATAGTCACTATATAATACTCATCAACATTAAGTAAAATTGACTATGTCTCCCCATATGTCCAGGTACTCTGGATAATGCTGCTGATAAAAAAAAAAAATCCCCTCAAGTCAGAAGAAAAAAAAAACCTATTCTGGAAGACCCCTAGACCAAAAACAAACAAATAACATCATTTAAAACATGCAATGAGTGTGGCTAGAAGGCATGCAAAGTTCCGTTACATGTTTATGTGGTGCATTGGACTGCATAGTGCCCTTAGTGCATGGAAACTCACAGTCAGGGAAATTCACACATCAGTAGAATTTAAATCAGGGCAGATGTTTGTGGAAGACAAAGCATTTTAGGGAATCTCTAAAGAAATGTAATAGTAACTACCATCATGAGAAGATAGAAAACATTTTCTATTGTTCTTACATGATGACAGCAATAGGGAGGATATTAGCCCTGAAAAAAGGGAGGAAAAGAGGTCAGTTCTACGTAAGTCAACTATGATGGTGTAAAGGCTGAGTGACTAGGAAGGAAAATGTACTTAACACATAATAGTGGGCCAGGAGTTTGGCTTAGTGGTAGAGTGCTTGCCTAGCATGCACAAAGACCTAGGTTCGATTCCTTGGTACCACATACATAGAAAAAAGCCAGAAGTGGTGCTGACTGCCCCCCCCCAAAAGCAACACATAATTGTTTATATGGCTCAAACATATGACAAATAGATAGATGATCCTTCTATCTACTTATCCATCTACTGATCTGCTCATCCATTTAATCATTTACGCATTCATCTATCCATCCATGCAAGTAGGCACTGCTCCATCTATCTACCTAAGTGAGTAAACTATGAACTTCCCATTTTTTAGGTATCCCTCATCTATGATGGCAGACAAAGTCTGACCTAAGTGCTCAAGTGTGGTAAAAGAAGGCGATAATGGCAGACAAAGGTCTTGTTGAGTGGCTAGAAATGACAGCCATAATCATACCAAATTCAAACACCATTTTTTTTTTAGGATTTGCATGTGTATGAAGTTTGTCAAGTTTAGAGAATTTTTAACCACATCAGGCTGGGAAAGGGTAACAGGAGATTTTAGTTCACAACATAGCAGTGGTAAAAATACTAAAATATACTGACTAGGCTGGAAGTGTGGCCTAGTGGTAGAGTGCTTGCCTAGCATACATAACACCCAGGGTTCAATTTCATGGTACCACATACACAAGAAAAACTAGAAGTTGTACTATGGCTCATGTGGTAGAGTGTTAGCCTTGAAAAAGCTCAAGGACAGTGCCCAGTCCCTGAGTTCAAGCCCCAAGACTGGCAAAAAAAAAAAAAATCAAAATATGCTGACTATAGGTACAATTTGGTTATGCTGACATGGTGTGCTGAAAGTTAGAAACATCTCAAGATACAGTGAGGCAATAAATGTTGAGTCCATATTTATTTTTTTCATGTATTCAGTGGATTAGAAAATAGCAAGAAGCCTATACTGGAGCACTGGGAATTATCAATCAGATTGGAATAGAACTGTTTCTTTTTTACAAGAGGATACAAGTTTCTGAATAAAATATTTCTTTGCCTACACCTTATGCAAAATCTTGTAATAGATTCACAGATAATCAGCTAACAGTGCTATATTCAGGAACAAAATAAAACTATTAATTTATATATCTTGTGGTTATTTTTACCCAAGTGTATGATTCGTTTTAACGACCCCACTAATGTTCTCTTAGAGTTTGTTTTTCAAATGCCAAAGATCATTTGAAACACTTTATGAATAAAATCAAACAAATAAGCAAACAAATTACCTAAAGTATATCTAGGGAAAAGAATATAACTAAAGAAAACTTGGAAAATAGCTATGATCATTTAGAATCTTATTATTAATATGAGCTTTTACTAATTGATAGGTATAGTATTGCTGAGAAGATCCCATTGAAGGAATTATTAGTAAATCTCAAGATTAAATACTTATAATAATTAGCTAGAAGGTACATACCCCTTACACAAAAGATCTTTCAACTACACAATGGACAGTACTACTAAAGAACATGTATGAAGTGGCTGATCTTTGTTTAGAAACTGTGATAAGAGGGATCTTTATAGGTCTAAGAAGGCTTTCTATGACAGGTAGGCAGTCCATTTGTTTCTCAGAGCCCTACTTTTCTGTGAGGATCATTTTTCCTTTAAAAATACACTTATACAACACATAGAGAACATTACATTTCCAAATACAAGCACTTTGTCATCCTTTTCCCATCTCTGCTTGGCATATAACACCTGGTTTCTAAATTCTATGATAAGGTAATGACTGGTAAGACTTGAATGATTTAAGATGGCCTATTAACCAGACCTTTTCTAAGTTAGTCTCTCAATAAGAAAAATGAGGTAAGCTCACTTTGGCCTGAAAAGAATACCATCTAATCATTCAACAATCATCCTTTCAGAAGGCAAGCACTGAACTGTTTCAAGGCTCCATTTTTAAAGTTTTGACTTAAAAAAATGAAAGAATAATTTATTTTAGAATCAAGTTATAACAATAACTTTTGTTTAGAATAAGAAATCATCAAGTCCCCTAGAAATGAAGATGGACATATATTGTTTCAATGTTAAGGTATATATTTCATTCTGGTGACACATCTAAGTATGCTTCAAATCTGGTTGTATTTCCCAATGACTTAATCTTGTCCTTTCCAAATTTATAAGATGAACTGCAGTCAATTTTACATAAATCAATTTATCACTATTTTATGTAAAATGATGTGAATTCTATATATATTACAAAAAAGTCATTCTAGGTGAAAAGGTCTGACCATTTCCCCACCATCCAAGTGTTGAGGTCATGGTGAAACTTACAACTATAGATATTCTAAAAATTTCAAACTCTATAATATGCCTTACAACCCATAAACTTCCTTATCTTCTGCTTAGGGGCCACTCACAGAATTTGTAAGATCACAATTTCTCAGATCACAGATTTGTGATCTGATAAATTCTTGTTTGCTGTGAGAATTTTTTTTATCAAATATGATAAAGGCTTGTCTAAAACAAAACAAAAATATTATAATGTACATGTTAACCTCTAGGGCAAGTCAATTAATGAGAACTAAAATCAGGTAATTTCCATGGTTAATGAGGGCTAGATCTTTACGTATCAGACAGTGGTTTGTAAAGGTAGACTATAAATTCCTAGGCATCTTCAATACCCTTTTCAAGGACCCTTTCAAAGTCAAAGTGCTTTTATAATAATATTCCAGGATACAATTTTCCTTTTTCCTTGGATTGACATATGCCTAATAGTTCAAAAGCACTGATGGGTAAGATAGATGCTTTTGCACAATTAAAGGTAATGGCAGCAAATAAGCTAAAAAGAATACTAGTTTTTTTTTTCTTTTTTACAACTATACTTGCAAGAAAAAAATAAAAAGGAAATAGCTTGCTTCTCTTAAAAATATCCTTGAAGTCCTCACAAAATTGCTAATTTTATTTCCTAAATTTCATCTCTTCAATAGACATTTTTATTTTCTGTGATAAAATTGGAAATACATGCAAAGGACTTTTATTACATATATAAATATGTCTCCCTTGAGGAAAAGTATTTGTATGAATGTTAGAATTCTGAGGTAAAATAGCTACCTTTTTCATGAAAATACAGCCTTTATTTGAAAGAAATCATGATAGACAAACCAAGTATATCAGGCTTGAGTAGCTGGCAAATATTTTCTCAAACACATTAGGTGAAAAACAACTTCAAGACAACTAATGTATCGGTTGCAACTATAAATTCAAGGTTTTAAGGGGCCATAAAATATGGAAAAATTGTATTTATATATTTAATGGTCTCCAAAGAGTCAAAAATATATGAAATCAGTGATGATAGGAACTAATGGTTTATTTTTAACCTGCCAATAAATTGTGTCAATATTTGGAAAATCTGCATTGCTCTGTATGCCTATACTTTTCAAGTGAACAATGCTACATGATGACACAAAATTTATTCAAACTACAAATAACAGATCTGAAGAATTCTTTGAGGTTGTTTCTGATTTCATTGACAATTCTTATTTGTCAAGTTCTGGTGTTAGTATCCCAAAAGTATATACAATAGAGAGACTATTTCCTTAAGACACACTTCTTCCTTTCCAATAACATCTTGTTAAACAGAAGTTTTTTCATGACCTTCCACCAAAATAGTACATTGCAACAGGTTGAATACTTATTTAAGGACCTGTTCTCATGTATGGACATTTCAACATAGTTAAAGCCTCTATGTGGCTTCTAGAAAATGTAACTTGATTTTGATACATTTCCTTACAAGGAGCCTCTACAGTTGATTAACTCAGTACAAGAATCTAACTCTCCTTTACTTAAGAGAGAAATACTAAGTTTATTTTAAAAATAACCTGTAAAAATAATGCCATTCCTCACTATATTTTTTATTTTGAAGAATAGTTATTTTTCATAAAAATACTTGTTATGTTACATATGTTTGGTTCTTCATTGCTAGTTGAAAACTTTTTATGTTTTAATTGCTAATGTAGTAATATAATAGTGTTGGTAGGTATAATCCCAACAGAGAAGAGCTCTTTATTAATGCACTAATTATTAAGAATGTGAAAGGTCTTGAGATCAAAGAGGCTGAAAACCATGGCCTGGAGAATGTGAGCTTTCAATGTCTTCTGAACTGATTTTTACTGTTCTTCCAACAGTGTGTTTTTTGTGCCCATTATATAGAGAATATTTATATAAACATTAGAAACTGGTGGAAGGGTACAATATTTGTGTAATATCTGTAAAGAAAACAGTTAAAAATGAAGCATTGCCAATTGCTGTGTATTGTCTGCCTTTTTCTATAAGTCATTTCTATTAACCATGTTTTCCTATAGATATTTATAACAAAACACTAAAGACTGGGCAGAAAGGAGAAAAGAAATTATTTTGCAGAGAACATAGCAACTCTGCTAAAATACTGTCAGTTATTTATCTACTGTCGTCAGAGGTTGCACACTATAATCCTTGACAAGTTCAGATTCAGAAAGACAGAAGAGAGGGGGCAAGCCTTGCATTTAAGGGCCTGTTCTCATGCACAGACATTTTAACACAGATTTAAAGCCTGAATGTATCTTCTAGAAAATGTCACTTTTGATTTTGATGCATATTCTTACAAGGAGACTCTACATTTGGTTGACTTAGTATTAGATATGTGAAAGGCCAACACTGTATTTTAGACCGTTCCTGATCCCAGCATGGAACGAATGCAATGAGGTCAGCAACACTTCATTTTCGAATTGGCTACCACAACTGCATGACTTCATGAGCATTTTTTTTTTATGATAAGGCGAGGTTTATTTTTGTTTTGCTCTGCGAGGTAATGACAGGGTCTTAGAACCTTGGTGCCCCCTCCAGTGTCCACTTATCCTTTACATTTGCAAAGGAAACATTCTTTGTCCTGAAGACATCTTCGCTTTGAAAATGTGTATGACCATGGGGGGAAAAATGCAACGATACAAACTGCAGCAAAGAAAAGCCCCCTTCTAGTAGGTGAAGTGCTGACAAGGACGTGGAAAGTGGGAGCATCGGCGAGGCTCCTAAGAGGGCTGCATGAAAAACGCAACCCCAGTTATTTCCAGCAGAAACTCTGGTTTCCTTTAGAACACAATGGGCATCGCCTGGTCAATAAAATGATTCTTACACATATGATCAGGGATCTAAATAGATGTGTGCTTGTAGCTGGGGATGTTTGATGAATGCCGAACTGGAATCTTAATTTTCTAATTCATATTCACCAATTAAAAATAAACCGTATTTTTATGAGCAAATTTACATAAATCAGATGATAAAGCATCTACTACTAAAGGGTAGGAGTTCAGCTCGCAACATTTGCATATATTCTCCTAAAGAAAATATAGGCATTTTAGATTTTCATTGAAGAGTCTTGCTGAGCTGGAACTCTAATGGGCTTAGAACAGTAAATTTTGAAGAAACTGATTGCTACCCCTGTAGCTAGTAAATGTCTGCCTAGACCCAGTGGCATTTGAAAAAAGTGTTTTATCATAAAATTATCCCAGCAGAGTCCATTCTGCAAGATAACATCATCATCATCATCATCAGTACTCCATGCAGGACCCAACAGCTCTGGCACAATATTGCCAGTCATTTATCTGTTGTCAGCACAGGTTACACACTGTAATCCTTGACTGCCTCGGAATTAGAATGTCTTTGATGTCCCCACAAGAGTTTTTTGCCCGAAGGCTTTACCAATGCTCGGCGGCTCAGTGTTTATTCCTCGTAATCTTCCTCTCATCTCCAGGCTAGCAGTGACAGATGGTTATGGGCACACAATAGTATTAAGAGTTTGATATTTTTTTTATGCTGTGCTCTCTGTACAACAAATAGCTATCAGACGCGGGCCAGAGAGCTGACATGGCTCGCTTAGGTAATGGCAAACAAACAGCTCGGGTTGATGCTTTCTGTCATTTCCCCTCCTAACCCTGCTTGTTTTCATTGTATACTCTCAAAGGTAAACTATATTAACCTTATAGACTGTTATTAAAAAGATATATCTATATGAGCATAAAGTGCTTTTCTTTTCTCTTTTTCTTACTCTTTTGATTATGAAAGTAATACTGCTGACATATTGAACAAATATCGAATGTCAACATAAATTTTTAGTGTGTGATAATATCCCCCTTCATATAGCTGTGTGTCAGGCGGGAACCCGCGGATGATGCATAGCAGTAAATAACCCAAACAAAATTAGTTCTCTTGTCAGCTTCTACCTTGTATGTCCCCAGGCATCAGTAAAATTGACTGCACGCTAGATTTTCAAAATTAGCCCTAATGTTAGCTATGTGTCTGGCAACCTCCAAGTTTCCAATGTTCTACTATATTACCCGTAAGGATGAATGTGTTACTTTTATATTTTGGCATTTACTCTTGCTGATGCGGCTTTTTTTCCCCCTCTTCTCCAAATTAAAAATAATTTAGCTTTCACAATAAGAATGTGCACAAACATAATGCCACATCTCTTTAAGCAACTAACTTTAGGCAATTAAATTAAATTAAAGCAAAAATATACAAAGGAAGAGAGGGAATTATTCAATTTAATATTGTTAATTTTATTAACATAGCTCTGTCTTATTTTGTGCAAAGTATTAAATAACATGGTTCTAACTCTTTCCTCTATGTTGCTGTTTTGTAACAGCAGTACACAAATTATTTAATTTAACATGTTTATGATAACCCAGAACCAAACTTTCTAGAATTGCAGTAAATATTTCCTGAGATAACAACCAAAGGTTAGTAGAATAAAAGAAAAAGAAAAGGTTTTTTAGAAGGGGGCAAATGAGGGCATGAATTTTACCTTCAAACAGGTTAATCTCATCCAAACTCATTGCATTTTAAAATAACGTAAAAAGAATGCCAAATGTGGTCATATTTTAAGTAAAATATGATGTACACACGAATTTACTCTCTTTCAAAGTCAGCTGTAAGTGTGATGATGAACAAATAAATCCAAAACGTATTCCACATTAACTTTCATCCCTAAATTTTAGGTTCATATATTCAGTATCAAATACAAAATCCATTTAGGTACCAGATGCTGCAGATCAAGTGGGAGAGCTTCTGTAGTTTGAATGTGCTGGAAGGCAAATCCTGGGTAAAGGTGCTTTGCCGGCTGGTGTGGTGTGCTTATTACTCCACCTGAAAACAGTTGCTTCACAAAACTGGACCTAATGACCAGCTCAGCATTTCTGCAATAAAGAGGCCATAATCTGTGGGGGAAATGAACTCTAATCAGGCCACATGCAGATTAAACTAACTGGGAGGAATCAAAACTAAATTAAAATGTTCATGTCTAATGCAGAAGATCATCAGGACATTTTACCTCTTTAAATCCTAATTTATTGAGGCCAGGGTTAAGTTTGCAAGTTTATATTTGGTGGGATTATATGCTACATTGATTTTCTTCTGCTTAGAGAAGATTCAGAGACAATATTTTGTTTAGTACAATACAGAGGCATTTGGGAGAAGGGAGTCAGTTTCATATGTACTGATAATATGTTATGACAAGTAAAATAAAGCCATCCACTTAAAACTGGTCAAAGCCATAGTAAATAAATTGCTCTTGTATCAACGGTAATTCTGCTTTATAATGTGTATACCAATAGTTATATACGAAATAAACTTGTGATAATGATGTGTACAGATATGCATAAATGGTATCCTATTATTCTACCTTGAACTTGATTTCCTACAAGTGTCTGACTACTATTGTTTGTTGAACAAAACAGTTCAAATAGTTACAAGTAATTTAAATGTAATTTAAATACAAAACAATTACTGTGAAGATACTGAGCAGTAACAGTTGGCACTATATTAGCAATATTACGACATAAAAATATAAATGTAAATTAAAACAATATTTTCTAAAGCAATAAAGACAGAGCATTAGTAAATCAATCATTAGAATATAATTTTTTTATCACCAGCACTACAATGTCTTACTAAAATGGCATGTCACGACTTACCACCTGTGAGGCCAGACAATGTGCAATGGTTGTGGCTGATCATCAGCTCCACCCAAAATGTCACAGGGATTACAAGTCAGATTCTCTTTACTTTCCGCATGAAGAGAGCTTGAATTATCTGTCGAGTTAGATTTTTTAAAGTCTGATTCTTGCATTGATGAGCTGTCCAGGTTTTCTTGTGCTGTATTGAGGCCAGAGTGTACATCACATTCTAAATTAAAATTCTCCAATAAATTTTCAGAATCTCTCTGTTCTGGTTGGGAAGGATGGGCCATGGATAGAGTAACATCGCCATTTCCTTTAAGGCTGAGCATCTTCTGTAAATGGGCTATTTTGTGCTTGGGCATGAATCTGTCACAAAAAAAGGAATGCAATATGCTTTTGATGGAAAAAATATGTACAACTGGTCCCTTACCTTCCTATAAGGACAAACGTCTATGTATAAAACAGGAAAGATAAGACACAAAGACAGAATTTCTAGCCAAAGTGCAACAAGTATTAGGCAACAAGAAAAAATGTAAAGGTTTGAAATTGAATAAAACCACCTTTGAATGGATTCCAAAGAGTTTCTATAGCCATAAAACCTGTACTCATATATTATAAAATCCAAAACTACAGAGATAGTTCATCATTCCTTTCTCACTCTATTTTCTAAATTTTCATTTTGTGTTTTCCAATCATGGCATGACCCAGAGCACTTACATCCTATCCTATAAACATGCTTGAAAGTTCTTTGGTCAGGCCCTGCCATTTCTGCTCGCACACTGCTCTGTCTTCCTGGGGTCACCTGCACATTCTTTCATTATTTTATTAAATTTACCTAGATAATGTTTTCCAGAGTATATTTTAATATCTTTTTATTATCATTTTTCTCCTGTCCTCCCATAATATCTTGTCATTTAAAGTTCAATGTTTGTTACTTATTAATAGATAATCTAAATGATGGAGTGCAGGACTGGAGGAGCAGAATGGGCCACACACTGCAGTGCTTTCTCAGTTTTAGGTCCTATCCACAGACCTGGCCATTGCCTAAATTTCTGAGAAAGTGAAATGGGAAGGTTTTAGTACAGGCTGAAGGAAAGGAAAACCAGGAAGGAGCACAATGAGGATTCCATGACAAGAGTGTCTCCTGGGTACTCCTGAGTTCCTATTGGGTGGTACAGGAAGAGTCTGGGCAGAAAGTTAGGACTTGCGCAGGAAAAAGAGAAGGGCAGGGAAGTAGAGAGGGTGAAAGGAGGGTGGAGAAGTTAAGTTTGATAAGACATAAGGATATTTCCTTGAGGATTCTTGCTAGGGAGAATATCTAGATCCTGAAGAGACAGGAAAATCTTGGGAGATGGAAGTGACAAAATTGTAAAGTTTATGATCAACAGCAGGATTTGTGGTGTAGGGAGCAAAGTGGGGCCTTGTAAAAGAGAAAATACCTAGCTTCTTCTACAAAAATGAAGGAAGAGGGGAAATAAGCAGATAAAGCTACAACAAAAACCCTGAATGGTTTTAGGTAGTAGTTGTAGAATTTAAGGAGTTGTATAATAAAGACAGATCACGGCCGGGAGTTTGGCCTAGTGGTTAAAGTGTTTGCCTCACATGCACAAAGACCCGGGTTCGATTCCTTGGTACCACATATATAGAAAAAGCCAGAAGTGGTGCTGAGGCTCAAGTAGTAGAGTTCTAGCCTTGAGAAAGTCCAAGGACAGTACTCAGGCCCTGAGCTCAAGCACAGGACTGGCAAAAAAAAAAAAAAAAAAAAAAAAAAATCACTTTTTCGGGTGAAGTAAGTAGAAGTGGAGAAGGGGTTGAGGATATGAGCTAAGGATGAGACTGGTCTCAGATGACAGGAAAAGAAAGTGCAAATTAGTGCTAAAGTAAAGGCTGTTGAAAGACTAGGAACAGCACAGAATCTGGATGAACTAGAACATCTTTAGCTGTGTATAGTACACCATATACATTGTAGAATGAGAAAGCTGGCTTTGGGGGCTTCTCTGCTTGGTTTATGAGACACAAAGTCTATTGTGATTTAAAATAGTTGGAGAAAAGTCAATTGAATACATTTGAATGTCAAAGCAATAAATAAATGACTGTATGCAGAGGCAAAATACAAAGAATGATATTAATACCCCAAGTATGCCATAATAATAAATCCTTGAATTAAAATGCGAAGAGATTAAAGTGTTTACAGATTGTAGTTTTTTTACTGATCATCTTCAAAATCATCAAATAAACAAATCAATTTCCTTCCTGAAAAAAAGAATGAAAAATACTGCGGGGAATCTTAGGAACTAAAACTCATTAAAAAATCTCTATGAATCATCAAATTTTGTAAAGACAAGGTATAACTACAGCTTTAGCTTTTCTCAAAGAAACAGAACAAATGGTTAGAAAAGGAACATTGTATATATCTGACAAACAACAAAATGACTTGCTTATATCAGATAAAGAATGCCAAACAATATTTAAAAAAGATTTTAACAGAATTACAAACTTAGTGTGTAAAAGATTCACAAGGAAAAGTATCAATGGATACTGAAATAACATATCTTCATTTTAGAAAACAGTATCATGACCCATCTTAGTCATAAAATCCATTTATATTGGCCAGCATGTGAGCAAAACTGCAAATTAAAAGAGACGGGAGATTGGCTAAAGGGTTGTAAACAATGAAAATTGGTAGCTGACAAAGAATTTAGCTGTGGGCAAGGTGGTAGGTTTGCATTTATTCAACATATTTCCTAAGTGTTCTCAAGGGTGACTAAGAGCCAATATTAGCACAGGTTGCAGACAACTGACTTGATAGGTGGTAAAGAATAAGAAAATAGGAGACACAGAATCTAACTACGGAGAGTCAATAAAACAGCTCACAAGTCTCATGAAATTGAGAAAAAAATCAGAATACATCTTGATTGTAAGATGGTCACAGGAAGAATATCATTTTGACTCTTCTTAGTTTAACAAGGTGAGCAAGGTCTATTTGACTTAGCAAATTGATGTCACTGAGTACCAGATCCTGCTGTACAAGAAAGAAGACATGAGGTCTATAGAGTAGAACACTGTATGAATGCTGATTTCATTGGGGCCCCAGAGAACTGTATATGTTTGAAAATTAGAGAGTTCTGAGAAGAACAATAATAATGATTAAAGCAATGGAAGAATTGATTTATGAGGACAGATTAAAGGATCTTAGTATGAATAGCCTGGTGAAGTGACAACTAGAGGGATACATAATAAGAGTCTCTAAGGAAAAAGAATAATTATTTAGCATGGTACAAGGGGGGTATAACTAGGAGTAATGAGATGAAATTAAGAATGGGAAAATTTAAGCTGAATTTCAAGAAAAACTCCCTGACGGCATAATTTATTAGCTCATGGTATAAACTCCCTATGGAACTTCCACAGCTAGGGAAACTTAATAATAGAACTGGACAAAATACCAATAAATAATATAGATAACAATCCAGTTCTTGAAAGAAAGTGGCTACAAGTTATGTGTTCCCTCGTTTATAGTACCTTTTTGTATTTTCTTTAATAATCTACTTATTATAGTTATTGTCACTAAAAGTGGTATTCAAGCAATTAGTTGAAGTTAACAAGACACCTCCTCTAGTTGAGAAGTTAAAAAACACTTTAGTTTTTATATATTCTGCAGCAATAACAAAAGCAGAAACTGGAATAATTCTTACTATCTTGTTAAAATAGAGTCTTGAAACAGATTGAGAAATATACTAGTATTTCTAAATTGCCATCTACTACCCCACACAGTCTTTTCTGGTCTCCTGTGACATGAAACTCCTATTTTTATAGACACGTTTAATATAAACTATTTATTACCATAATATAAATTAAAAAAACTTATTTCAGCTTTTCTAAATGTAGCTCTATGGTCAATTACTTCACATCAATACCAAGATCAAATAGGCATAATAATAACAAGCAGTTTGCTTAATAATAGTCACCACACTAATTAACCCATCCAGAACATTCTTAATCAGACACCATTTATAATGTACAGTTAAGAGAAGCTTGGAAATAAACTGTTCTATGAGAGAAAACAGAATAATACCTTCGTGATGGAGTGAAAGCTGGCTTTTCTGTGCAATTGGACAGTACAGTTACATTGCCCTGGCATTAACTCAGTGAAGTGTCTATGCAAATAGGCACATGTCTGAACACCTCCTTTCTCTTCTCTAGCTCCAGCTCTGGTGAAGGTGCTAATGAGAAGAGAACAGGTCTTGAGGTAAGAAGTGAAAGAGTGAAAAGAATGATTTGAAGAAAACAGCAATCTGCTACTGAGAGCATTTGTCAGGTGTGTCATTTACTCATTCGCCACTAATCTTCAAGAAACATTAATACTCCTCTTATTCTTAGACTAACCTGCACTCATTCTGAATTTCCCAAAGAGCTATTGGGAATGGTTTGACTTGTAGAAATATTCTGATTCTGTTACTTTCCAGGGGGTTTCCACCCCCAGCTTCCTACCACCCCCCAAGAAATATTCAGTATGAAAAACAGAAGTTCCCTCCTGCCTGTTCTCTTGTTCTCTCAAACTCTCTTCTTTCCCACTGTGGTCTTCAGTGCTGACTGAGATATTGTCACAAAACTCCTCTGCTGTGTTGGACAATGTCTAAAGAAAAAATCGGGACAAGTATTTTCTGGGTCTAAATTTACATAATTCTCACCAATCTTTGTAAGTTCAAACACAAACCTAGAGTTGGACAAACAAGAATGGCAAAATGACTTCCTCATTAAATCTGCCAGAAAACACTAAATTTGGAAGTTTTAATGGATGCTTAAAATGATGGTAAGCAAAGGAAACTGCATATAGCTTATATTTGCTAAATTTGAGAGATTGGATTATGTTTAATTGATTAAGAGAGGAAATCAAGAGGAAGGAAACAGGGTGAAAGAAAAGACAACTAAAATGTCATAGAGCCAGGAGCTCTGTAATTCTGGCTACTCAAGAAACTGAGATCTATTGGTTGCAATTTAAAGTCAGTCTGGAAACAAAAGACTGTGGGACTCTTTCTTATCTCCAATTAATCACCAGAAAACTGCATGTGGCTCAAAAAGTAGAGCACTAGCTGAGCAGCTTAGGAACAGCAATTAGGCTCAAAGTTCAAGCCCCACAACTGATTTAAAAAAAATAAAGTAAAAGAATGACATGGGGGGCCGGGAGTTTGGCCTAGTGGTTAAAGTGCTTGCCTAGCATGCGTGAAGACCCGGGTTCGATTCCTCGGTACCACATACATAGAAAAATGCCGGAAGTGGTGCTGAGGCTCAAGTGGTAGAGCTCTAGCCTTGAGAAAGTCCAAGGACACTGCTCAGGCCCTGAGCTCAAGCCCAGAACTGGCAAAAAAAAAAAAAAAAAGAATGACATGGATAGAGTGTAGGACACAAATATTCATAGCTGTCTTTTTGAAACATTTTTAATAATGTCTGTCTAGAACACAGACAGTATTAATAGTCATGCTTTGGGAAGCAGATTTGGAAAACAACAGGTAGTTAAACATGATGAAAATTAATGAGTGCTTAAGGACAAAGAGAAAGTATAAAATAATGAAATAAATGGTTAATCCAAATGTAAATCAATGAAGAGACAGGGGAATGTTAAGGGAAATAAGTCTGCATTTGAGACAGGCCATATGTAGGAAAGAGGGAATTGAGAAAAATCACAACTCAAGTTTCAAGGAGAAAGGAATAGATCCTTGCTTTGTAGCTTTAACCAGTTTCACAAGGTGTGTTTTGCACAATACTAATTCCTTGGGACCTATGCAGGTGGTGGACCAGAGAAGGTTTTGTGAAAACTAAGTTTAGGAGGTGCTGCATTGAGCAACATGACATTTCTTCAGTATAGAGCTTTTGAGAGTACATGCAACTGAATACTTACTGTATGTTCATTCATTAATCATATTGAAAGTATGGAGCAACAAGATGGCTAGTGGACTATTTCCACACAGCAGAGATGGCACAAAGAATGGGAAAATGTATTCAAAAGAAAAAATGATGAAACCCAAGCCACCACTGTGGTATATGAGTAGAGAAAAGGAAATTGAAAAGAAGTACCTGTGAAGAAAATACAGAAGATATGGTACAAGACTAAAGCACATGAGAGCATTAAAAAAAAAAAATCAACCATTTTTATCAGAGTGATTTCTATGGAGTCTTGGATGGAAACCAAGTTGAGAAGAAAGGAAATAGGAGTCAAAAATAAATAACTTTTCCAAAATGAACTGGGAAGACACATTTAGACAGCTCAGTGATCTAAGGCCTTGGGTGATTTACAACAAAATTATTCAGTGTTACCAAACAATGTGTTGGAAATTAATTACAAAATTAACATTTTTAGAATTTAGCCACATAAGCAAATAGCAAAGATAATTGAAAAATCATGTTAGCTTACATGTGTGCAATATATCAATTATATGGTGAACAGATTTATATAGACCTATAAAGTACACAAGTAAAAACCTTGATAGAGCATTCAAATGTGTACACATATTCTCTTTATACCTCCTGTCACACTATTTTTGCTAAATAGAAAGATCAAAGAAAGGATCATAATTAAAACTATATGTTTGGAAACTATCACATTAAATGGAAAGATCTACTTCATTGGTCAGTTGGAGAATGGCTACATTCTGATCTTTACTGGTGATGGCCGAAGGCTTATAGTTATAAAATGGGTGGCACATGGCTATGAAGTCTGTTTCAATAAGCAAGTCCTGGCAGAATGTTGTTTGAACAAAATCAAATCATAGATGAAACAATCATGATCTATGTACATGCATCCATACAAATGCATTGGGGAAACAGACATCCAACACCATTGCAGCTAGTTAGGCTGTGTTGTTTCAAAGATTAGTGTTTGATGCATGAAACAAATTTCATGTTCCATAGTGCAAACATTCAAAGATAACATGAAATATGGACAGCAGTCTGTGAAACAATCTAGGCAACTGGGCCTTGCTTAGACAAAAAAAGAATTTATGAAAAGACAGGAAATCATGATCCAAAGAAATTAGCTGCAGTTAAAAGTAACAAGCAAAACCTTCCTATGTACTAACTAGCCTGAGAAATACATGCTGCAACTGAAAGAAAATTTGTGGTTATCAGCCTGGCCTCATTAGCCATGTCTGGTGCCAGAGATGAGATACTTAGTGAAGACAGACTTCCACTAAATCCTGTCAAAAAGAGAAACTTTGGATTCTTTCTCCTGGTTTAAAGGTTCATCATTTCCTGATGTCTCTCCTTTGAATAACTGGAAAATAGAGACTATCATAAGGAAATGATAGCTCTGTTCTAGGGAGCATATTCCTTTTTATTTTTACTTTCCATCACCATTTCTAGGAGTCATTTCCGAGAATTTTAACACTTTCCAGATAACCTCATTTATACCATTTGCTTACATGGCCACGATTATTTATCTTAAATAATGATGCATTTCCCATTCTCTCTTAATTTCAAGGAGTTTTAGATTGTATACATTACTAATTTAACTGCTTATGTGAGTAGACAGGAGTTTCTCTTATTCTGTCTTATATCAATCTAAAGGGTATATAATTTTCCCACACAGAAAATTCAAAGTCCTTATGAATGTATGACCATAAGAAAGCTACCTTGCCAGAACAAATATTTTTCAAACCCAGGGTCACTTTTGGCAACATACACTTTGCACTCTCTCCACTATCTCCTCCAAAAAACTAACACTAAGTTCTCTGGTTGATATAAGAATAACTATGTTGGGGCCAGGAGTTTAGCCAAGTGGTAGAGTGCTTGCCTAGCATGCAGGAAGATCTGGGTTCGATTTCTTGGTACCACATAGAAAAAAGCCAGAAGTGGTGCTGAGGCTCAAGTGGTAGCCTTGAGAAAGTCCAAGGACAGTGCTCAGGCCTTGAGTTCCAGCCCCCAAACTGGCAAAAAAAATAATAACTATATTATTATTATCCAGAAAACTCCTCCACTTCACACAGATAGCATGGAACTCTTTTTACTCACTTTCTATGCCTTTTCACCTCCATGTACTATCCATATTTACTGGGTTATTCCTAAGATCACCTTAGGTACACATTTTCTTTCAGTAAGTGAATAAGTTACTGTATTACCATTATTATTATTGTTTTTTGGTACTAGGGATCAAATACAGGACACTGCACTTGCTAGGAAGCACTTTGCCAATGAGCTACATCCCAGCCCATCACTGCATTAAATCAGTTTAAAACATTAATTTAGCATTTAGTAAATCTCCAGTGGGCAAGAAGTTGTGTCTAAAGAACAAAGAACGAACCAATGCAACAGTGATACTCACAGGACAATATGTTGGAAATGAACTTTACAATTGGTGGGGGTCGGGGGGATTCTGGGGAAGGAAAGTGGAGTAAAAATGAGGGAGAAGATAATGTTTAACAAAAAATGTACTCATTTCCTTACATATGCAACTGTAAACCTTATGATATCACCTTGACAATAAAATTAAAAAGTTGTGTCTATTTTTATGACACATTTAGTATGTGGGTAGTGATATTACATACAAACTTATTTGGTTCTCTTAGGCCTGACATTGTAAATTACTTAAACCCTCTTTACACTAAACTGTCTTTACTGACTCCTTCATTAATTTGCTCATTTCCCTGTACTTTTAGCTCAAAAACAAAAATTTAAAAGCTTCCACGCATCTCACTTAATTTAATGATTGCATATAAGGAAAAAATTTCCCTAATGTAAATCAAAAATACTCTTCCAAACAAAGAGGAGCTGTCTCATATGTCCAGCTAATTGATTTGCTGTAAAGATTCACACATGTAATGATGGCTCTTATTACTCTGGGAGTCCTATATCTCTTGTAGCATCACTAAAGCACCAAAAGAAGCCCCCCACAAAGTGTTTTTTAAGTCCTGAGGGCTACTTCACTAAGCTAACTAAAAGAGCTATGCTGAGAATAATTCCATGTGAGGAAGAGCCTAGGACATGACAGAACATGGCCAAAGGGGAAAAGTAAAATATAGACAGAGCTTTAAGTAGGTAGAAAATAGCAGAAAGGACAGGATGAATAGGGATAAAAGATGACCCCCAAGAAATGAGCAGGAGATGCTTTTCTACAATTAATTATCCAAGGGAAGGAATCTGTAGCCCTTTGAGAAATTTATGATCACATTATCTGAATCAACATACATAAAGATCAAATCAGAGAAAATGTGGCAGTAATGTTTAGTGGGAGCACATTTTGAATGCTCAAAAATAATTTTTTTAAGCAAAGACTCCTAAGGACAAAAACAAATAACTGGGAAATTTTAAAGAAGAAAAATATTAATCAAATTTCAGAAAACGAAAAGCAGATGAATGAACGATGAACAGACAAGAGGACGAGGAGTGTGCCCATAGGTACATGTGATTGATTCATCATGGCTATGTTGTGCAATTGAGGAAGCTCATTGGCTCCACAGAATCTCAGAAAGGTAAGGAGTCTGGTTAATTGAAGTGTCCATGGTGACAAAGTTGCAGAAAAGAATTGAAGCAGAGGCCTGGAGTTTGGCCTAGTGGTTAAAGTGCTTGCCTAGCAGGCATGAAGACCCAGGTTCGATTCCTCAGTACCACATACATAGAAAAAAGCCAGAAATAGTACTGAGGCTCAAGTGGTAGAGCTCTAGCCTTGAGAAAGTCCAAGGACAGTGCTTAGGCCCTGAGCTCAAGCCCAGGACTGGCAAAAAACAAACAAACAAAAAAAAAAACAAGAATTAAAGCAGAATAGATAGCTTCGGTATAGATTGTTAACTGCTTTGATAGCCTTGTTTTTCCCATGTAGCAAGGAAACAATCTACTAATTCCTCTGGCCTCTACCTCCATAGACTAGAAGAATTTGCCTCATTGGAGGGGTTGCTCTGGAGACAAAGCGAAGGAAAGGGCAAAGGTGAGTGAACTGTAATGAAATAATGCCCATTAATTAATGACATCTACAATGCATCTGGCTCAGAGAAAACTAGAAATTCCCCTTCATGGAGATTGATTACAGGACATTTTCTCTCTGGACTGGCATAGCAAAACAGACATGTAGATAATGCCACACGAAACAAGTGAACACCTGTTTGTTCCTTTTGTAAGAAAAGGTGCCAATCAATATCTTATTCTAAAATAGGAATGAATATCTAGAGGTCATTACTAACACAGGAATAGTGAAAACCTGGAAGGAAATGTGGAGAATACAAGAAAATTTTATGATAAATCTTATAATATTCATAATAATAAATTTCAGCATCCACAGAGTAGGGGAGAAAAAGATTCAACTAGAAAGAACATCCAAGAATAATGAGTACTAGTAATTAAAAATATTATCCAGGCACTAGTGGTCCATGTCTATAATCCCTAGCAACTCAGGAGGCTGAGATATGAGGAATGCAGTTTGAAGTCAGCCTTCAGGAAAGCCCATAAGACTCCTATCTCCAATTAATCACCAGAAGCCATAAGTAGAGCTGGGTCTCAAGTGGTAGGGTGCTAGCCTTCAGCAAAATAAAGCTCAGGGCCAGTACCAAGGCTCTGAATTCAAGTACACTGTCCTCCCCCTTTTCCTCCCCTTCCCGAGCACACATCATAAGTGATCTGGTGCTGAGGCTCATTCCTGAAATCCTAGTTACTTAGGAGGCTGAATCAAAGGCAGTCTGGAAAGAGAAATCCTAAAGAATACAGTTCCAAAATAGAGTAGTTAAAAAGCCCGGTTGGGAGTATGGCTTGAGTAATAGAGTGCCAGTCAAGCAAGTAAGCCAAGGAGCACAAAGCTTTGACTAAAAAGCCCAGTATCAGCAAAAATTTAAAAATAAACAAAATAAAAAGATTTACTATATATACATGTATATATACACATATATGCATATGTAAATATATATATATCTCAAGCTGAAAAAACTGAATGGAATGGTTGGAAAGTAAAGTTGAGAAAATTTTACAGAACAGCAGCAAAGAAGAGGGGGGAAAAAAAACAAATAGATAAAACTAGGCCAAAATAAGCTTATAGGATTTGAAGGAATGGAATGTGAAGAAAATTATGGAACAATAAACCTCTTGTTTCCATATCCTGGAGTTCTTTGTGATTGTTGCTCTTAAGGTACTAAGTAAAGCTATTTCTTTTTTTTACTAGAAAGATTTTATTAACACTGATTTTTACATTATATTACAGATGTCATGTTTAATAAACAAGTATTCAAGAAGGGAATCTCTGTATCACTGGCACATAAATTTCAGAACATAATTAAAATTAAGCTGAGAGTTTGTATGTTATAGATACATATCGATCTACATAATATTAACATTATGTCTATCTTTTCTCTTATTTTCCCTACGGTATATCTCATGATGTCACTATATCTGAATGTAGTATCTGATATATTGTACTGTATATATGTTTATTTGTTTATCTGAAAAAGGAAATATAAGGGAAAATAAGATGAGTGGGAGGGGTTTGGGGAGGCAAGTGGGAGAAAACATGGTAAAGGGTAATAATGTTCAACAAGTAATGTACCCACTACCTGATGAATATAACTGTACATTACCCCAACAATAAAATAAGATAAAATAAAATAAATTGTGGGAAGATAACAAAAGAAAAGTAAATTTGTTGTACTGATAAATTGAGTGTCCAAATAAATAAAGGAATAAAATCCAATCCAAGTACAATCATTAGGTAATTAGATTTCTAGGAATAAAGAAGATCAAATAATTTTCTGCTGAGAGAGTAAGGGAAGTTACATGCAGTATGTCAAGAAATAAATGAGTCAGACTTCATGAGAAAGTACAAAAAGTAAAAACATAAAATATGACCTCAGATTTTGAGAGAAAATTTTCAGTAATAGTTTAATACTCTGCTAATTTTCACCCAACTGTGAGGCAGTCAACAAGTCATTTTTAGACATGAAAGCTCTTACATTTTTTAGTTCTTATATACTTTTTTCCTAGGAAGTACTGGGAGATGTGTTTCATGAAAGAGAAGAAAAAAAAAAAGCAAATTGAGGAAGTTCCTGGACATGGTTGACCCAAGGGCCCAGAAAGAAAAAAACAAACAAGAGCAGAAAAACAGAGGCCTTTAGGAATGTGGAGTCCAAGGAAAGAGTCCAGAGATGATAGATTTACTGATATGGCTGACCATATTGTGAAGATGAATTGTGATAATGACAAAGTGTAGGAATGGATTTGTGATAGCAACACAGACCAAGCTAATAAAGTCAAAGCAATAATTAGCTCCAGGAAAAATGAAGAGTTATTCAGGAAAAGAAATCTAATCATAGAACACAATGAGACTCAGCAGGGAACACTTTCATATAGCCATAATGCTGCAAACACAGAATATTTATTTAGCCAAAAGTTGAGATATAGTCATATTGGAGGGCTAGGATAAGGAGAAGTGAATGCATATGAGCATGCTTATATTGCAAGAGAGATAACTAAATCACCATTTCCATGGTAGGAAGTCAATAGATAACAGAACATATTTAAATAAATCAAGAAGTCAGAAGATTTTTTTTTTTTTTGGTGGGTCATGGAGCTAGAACTCGGCCTGGGCACTGTCCCTGAGCTCAAGGCTACTGTTCCAACCCTGGGCGCTGTCCCTGAGCTCTACAGCTCAAGGCTACTGCTCTAACCTTGAGCCAAGGCCCACTTCCTTTTTTCTAGAGATTAAATGGAGATAAGAGTCTCAAGTCCTTTTGTGCCCTGGGCTGGCTTTGAACCTTGATCCTCAGATCTCAGCCTCCTGAGTAGCTAGGATTACAGATGTGAACCACCACACCTGGCTCCAGAAGGTATTTTAAAAAGAAATCAAAAGATAAGACATTGGGGCAGTTTTGTGGGTGGTAGCCTCTGAGTAGGGTATTGTGTGGGGTCAGGAATGAGCAAGAGAATTTGTTTCTGTTGTTATTGTTGATTTGGTGCTAGTCTTGGGGCTTAAACTCAAGGTCTGGCTGCTGTCCCTGAGCTTCTTTTTCCTTAAGGCTAGGGCTCTACCACTTGAGCCACAGTGCCACTTCTGAGTAACTTTAGGTGAGAGTCTCACAAACTTTCTTACCTGGGCTAGCACTCCTATTACACATATGTTAGAATCTTATCCTTCAAAATCTCAACATTTCTCCTATTTTCAATTGCTTCCTCTATTTTGAAGAACATGATAAGTTCCTTCTTATGCATTGGTCAGCATGTCTGTGAAAAACTACAGAGATACCTAAGGAAGAAAGAGGCTTGACTCTAAGTTTGGTCCCTTCTTATAAGCATGAACTAATTTTAAAAAGTTCCTGAACAATTTTCTAAATTCTGGGACACATATTTGGCTTATAAGCAACTCCTATATATTTGTAGCTCACAAAAACTCCAATCTCTGTTCTTAGGGGAAAAGAATTAGAAGAAAAATCAGACATTTCAGAGTTACATGGTTGACTGTCCTTTTTGAATCTTTGTGAAGAAACAGAATGTTGGTTCTGTAAAGAATCCATGGTCCTCTTTCAAGATGCAGTTCAACATTATTTTCACTGAAGTTTTTATTTTCTCCCTTGAAATAGCCTTTTCGGATTTATTAGTATGGGCAAATGCTCTCAGTAGGGATTATATCCATTTGCAGTTTTCATTAAATATCATTTGTAGGTCATAGGCACAGAGATGAACAAATACTCCTTTAAAAGTTGAATATAAATGGAAACTAGGTCTAGGTATCTTTAAAATATAATAAACGTCTTAGAAAAATAGTAATGATTCAATTGAATTCTCATACAAAATTTAAAAATGTCTTGTAACTTAAAAAAGCAATCATTTAGCTGTATGCAAAGTTTTCATTTAACTGGCACCAGCTATTTTAAAGTATTACACATGTCACCTGAACAGTCAATACATACTCTCTCTTATAAACATTTAATACTTCAATCATGTATGCCAGGGCATAACTGAGTCCTAAGGGTGTCAAAAGCCAGATTATTCTAGAACTGAAAGTTAGTTTGGGAGTACAGGCAGCAAATGGCCAGATGGCCTTGCAGTAAACTGCGGAAAGCCATTTAAAACCAATCCATGTGTAGACGTATTCCAACAGAGAATTGTAGGCAACAAGCCAATGAGATACCAAAAGACTTGTTACAATATCTTTGTTAGCCAGAAATAACATTTCAATTTTATAGAACTTGAATTAAAACAAATCTTATTCTTTACTTCCCTGTAGTAAATAAATGAGCAAAATCAACCATACCTCCTAGCAGGGTTATGGCCCACAGTAGATGCTCAATATGCAATTGCTCAGTGAATGAGGAGGGACGGGTTATGCACACAATATTCTATGCTCTTCTGGGTCTTGACTGTTTCTGTATACTGATGTCTGGTGTGGGAGTTTGGAGTATGTTTTATTTAGGTGGTTTGAATATATGAAGTGAAAAGAGGTAAGGTAGTTTGAAGGGCAATTATTTCTTCATGGAAAAAGATAAAAGTATAAACAGCACAGCTACCGCTTAAACAAACTCAGTTCTTCATCCCTGATCTGCAATGCAAACAGTATACAAAATAATGTTTCATTAAAGTGTGGCTGTCACATCAACAGGAAAGAGAATGAAGACCTGCTATGCAGTATTATTAGGTATATTGAATTTGTTGTCACTAAAATCAACAAAATACTGCTTCGAAGGACTGCACACTGTGACACAGATTTTGCAACATAGAACATTCCTTTTGATGTAATTTTCTTCTTTGTTGTGATGGTGATCATATCTTTAGAAGAAATGAATATCAATTTGTTGATGTCTTGAGCCACTATTAAAAAGGTAATACACTAATCAGAAAGCATCCATCACACCTGACAATTCATTTTGAGAAGAAAAAAAACTATTAAGTGATATTTCCATAATACAAATTAATTCTATGTTACAGGGACTTTGTCCATTGAATGTATTAGCATTTCAGCTAATCTTCAGCTAATGCTGAAGATTAATAAAAACTCATTCAAAATAGGGGTGCTAGACACACCTCTCCAGGATTTGTTGAAGGCCAAACTACTGGCTCATCCATTTCTGAACAGCCTAAATAAGAGAACGATAGAGATCAGGGTGGATATTCTCAGGAGTAGATACAATACATGAGAACTCTCACGGAGATGAGGATGAATGCCAGATGGGGAACCTGGCATCAACTTCTTCAAGCTGGATGATTGACAAACTGCAGAAACTTCCTTCCATTCCACGAACACAGTACTCTTGCTTTCCTTGCTAATATGGTGCAGGGATGAAGACAGAAGATCCATCATAGTTGCTCACATAGCAGAGTAAGTAGAAATGGCCTCTATTTGTGTCAGTTGCAAGGGAAGGAGGCACCTGATATTTCCCCATTCTAGGCCTGGTTGAAGCGAGTCAAGGTTATACTATATTAAAAGAATTATGTTTAAGAATGTTCTTTTCAAGGCAATGAACATACTCCTGGGGAAGAACCTGAAAGAAGGATGTGATTAGAAGTCACTTAGACAGGTGAAATGGTAATATTTCTTCTCTTTGTGAAATCTCTACAGAGACTCCAAAGATGTTACCATTACAATCACAAGAGTGGCATTTGACTATTGTGTGACAGAAGAGATACAACACTCAAGACAGATCCTCCAAAAAGATCAGCTTTGGAACAAGCTCCAGTCTCTTCCTCTCACACTTCTCAATCCCATCTGGCTGCTTGAGCTAGGGCAAAGAGGAGGCATGGCTGGACTTACTGGATTGGTGATGAACAGGCTGGATTTCACAGCTGAGGAAGTCTAGCTAATAATTAAGAATGTTTGTGTTTTCTTTATATCACTACATACTTTCAGCTTTTTTTGTATTTCCATTGGTGACAATTTTGAGCACAAATACTCTGATTTTCTTATGTGATTATCTTCTTTTAGTACCCTTATCTTTTTTTCTCTTCTACATTATAATATAGAAGTAGAAAAATAACATTTCAAACTTGGTTTAGGACAAGGCAAAAAAAATTCAAAAGTATGTAAAAATAAAGTATTTTACTATATCTAAAGTTTCATAGACACAACTAAAAGGTAACTTACAAAAATGTAAGAAACATTTGAACATGCATAATCAATAAGAAGTAATAGGCTAACTCTTAGAAATCAATGACACTCAGTAGCAAACACCTATAATCTCAGAACTTGGAGGATTGCAGCAAGAGGTTCTTGAATGTGAGGACAGACTAGGCTACACAGTGATTTCCAGTCCAGCCTGAAATACATAGTGATACTCGGTCTAATAATGAGACTTTGCTCCAAAAGAAACAAAAAGAAAAAAGAAATCAATGGGGCTCACTGTCAGGTTTGATTAGATCTGCAGCTATGTAACTTAGTAGCTGTGTGACTTCAGGCAATTCAATTAACATCTCTGGGTTTCTGCTTCCTCATGTATGAAGGAGGATTAATACTATTAGTTTCATCAGTGGACTATGGAGAAGATTAAATAAGCAAATTTACATAAATCACTTAGCACAGCATCAAGCTAAGAATTTATACTCAAATACATTTTTAATACAAACTTACACTTAAATAATCACCTTTTATCCTCATCACCAATATTAAATCTTCCAAGTGACAAATGAAACACAGAAAAATTTAATTTATAGACATACTTTCCCTATTTTATCTATATTTTTAGTTTCACGTTGAGTATATGTGACTTCAGCTGGGGATCTGCAGAAACTATTTCAATTAACATAAAAGCAAAGGTGGTTGTGATTCCTTGTTAACTTTATAAAATAGGAAAAGGAAAAGGCAGCTGCATATTTTTAAACCTGGATTAGTGGTGACTGTACTTCTTTGTTATATGCAATGTCTATCTGAATTTCTGAACAGGTAAAACAGTTCTTTTCCTACATAGGCAAGAGCCATCTGATCAAGTAGGACAGCCATAAATATCTGAGTTTTAATTATTTTACACTGATCAGTACGTTTATATATATGCAAAAAAGCATATAAGCCTTAGAAAACATTCACAAGAAAACAAAACATCACAGACTGCAGCCTTACACTGTGTTGCCATGTCAGGCTTTAGTTGTTTATCATATCACCTCCTTTACACTAATGAGAAATTACTGAGAGGACTCAGTTTCCTTTACTGCCAGCACCACACATTCTGGGCACAATTTTATGAAACTAAGGCAGTGGAAAGATACTGATGTCATTGTCAGATGAAGCAAAACCACATGAGAGGCTCTGCTTCTGGTGCTCATTTAGGTTAGATGGAAGTATGAGGGAAGAAATTCTGAGATGTATGTGTCACAGTATTTGAAATGGCTGCCCACCACAAGCAAGCCCAATTTACAAGAGACAAACACAGAAGGTAGTAGGGAGTTTCAGTTTCTAAACTACATTACAAAGTACACATTTGCTTCTAAACTTTAAAGCAGTTCTGAATTGCATTTGGATAGAGTTATAGCATGGCTTTAAACACACACGCACACCCAGACACACACACCATGGAGGTAATCCAGTTACTCCTGCAGTGCAGATGTGCACAAGAATGTTCTAAGTGATTAAGATAGGGCTTTAAAGTTAGTTAATTAGAAACATCTCTCTTTCTATGATCAACATTGATATTAACTCTGAGCTCTGATTGGTGGAAAGTTAATTTGAATTTAGATTTAAATGTAAGATATAGGACACTCTTTGGACTCTCTCTTGTGCTGTGGAATTGTCCTAAGGGTGAAGGCCCTCAGTGTTTAACCTCCTTCAATCAAGTTAACAGTTTTAAGACTAGAATTCTGCTCACCTAATAACACTTGGTAAATAGTATTTGTCCTTTCTTAGAAGAAAGGGTTTTTTTTTTTGTTTTTTGTTTTGTTTTGTTTTGTTTTAAAGCCTTAAGTGGGGGCTGGGAGCATGGCCTAGTGGTAGTGTACTCATCTAGCATGCACAAAGCCCTAGGTTGATTCCCCAGAACCACATACACAGAAGAAGCCAGAAGTGAAGTTGTGGCTCAAGTGGCTGAGTGCTAGCCTTAAGCAAAAAGTTTCCAAGGACAGTGCCCAGGCCCTGACTTCAAGCCCCAGGACTGGCAAAAATAAATAAATAATAAAATGAAGTTAAAATACTTTTTTAAATTTTTTTCTTTTTCCATATATTTTTTATTGTAGTTAATAGAAGGATTACATTATATTCGCCAGATAGAAGGTACATGACTTCACAAACATTGATATCCTTTCTCATGTCTTGGTCCCCATTTCCCTCTCCCCAACTCCACCCCTCATCTTGTTTGTTGTTGTTGTTTTTTTCCTCAAAAAAAAAAAAGAAGGCTCAAGTGTAATACTATAGAAACTATCTTGACAGAAAGAAACCAATGTCTTTTAAGAGCAACCACACAATTCTGCTCTGATTGATAGCAGAAAAAGGCCATAGGACTGCTGATAGAATAAAATACAATAAAATATGTGACCCTGTTCAACACGACACTGGGCATAAATAGTTGCTTTAAAAGTTTCAGCTTCGCAAAATGAATGTAAGTGATAGGGAAAGTAAATCTTAGGAATTTTAGTGAATACCCTTATTTTTAGGTCCATATTTTATTTTCATGAAGCTTACATGTTTAGTGGAAAACACTTTTGATCATTACAGATTTCGATGTTCCAATTACACAAAAGTTCCAAATGTAAACTGAAGCTCTGTTCCATTGGTCTCACAACCCCTGACCCAAGCTATATCACAGAGAATACAAGGTCACTGATCATACTGAAACAATGGACAATAGCATGGGACAATCCAATGTCCCTGGCAAACAATTACCTGCGGTTAAGAATTAAAGCAATGGTGTAAGTAGAGTTGATGCATAGCATAGATTATGTACTTTAATGAATGTATTTACTGATAGGTAACTGCTCTAGAAAGAAGATAAACCTGCTTAGCTTGGACAATGTGGCTGCTGTTGCTTTGAGTATAGCTAGAGGGAAATGCAGGAACATCCCAGAATTGTTGAACTGAGATATTTTCTTATACTCTTTATATATTCTCTACATAACCTCACTGAATTCCTCACCTTGTATTGATAGCTACAAAATGAAAGTAGAGATGTAAAGATATTCCAGCAATCTAAGTAGTAATGATAACATTATTACATAATGATAACAACATGCCTTTCTTTGTTTCTTTTCTCCTAACATTATTTTTAATTACTATAGCTACTTCTGTCACTCAAAGACAGTTTAGATGGCTCTGAAAAACCATTCTGAGAAGCATGATTCAAGTTGATTGCCAAGCACAGATACTTGACAATGACCATGAAAAACACCTAGTAGCATAGCTCATGAAGGAAAGAATAAGTAGGATGGAACCTCCTGAATAAAAATCAGTATGAAATTTTCACTCTTCAGAATTCTTTCCCTTCTTGCATCATCTCTCAGTCAAACATTATTAGGTCACACCTCATAGCTAAGTACTGAATAGTATTCAAATAGGTAAGCACCTACCTCTTTTGTGCCATGGCTCTTACTTAGACATACTTACTTTGTCATTATCACATAGGAAACAAAAGAAAAAAAAAAAAGAACCATTATCTCTTTTCTGGCAATGCCTTTTAATTTTGCTTTAACTGCATAAGGTATCATGGGTAAAATTTTTTTTTGTCAGTCCTGGGTCTTGAACTCAGGATCTGAGCACTGTCTTTGGGCTTTCTCAAAGCCAAAGTTCTACCATTTGAGCCACAAGCACCACTTCTGGCTTTTTTCTATGTATATGGTACTGAGACATGTTTGTGCATGATAGGCAAGCACTTTACCTCTAGGCCAAACTCCTGGCCCCTGGGTACAATATTTTTAAAAGCAACTTCATGTTATTGTTGGATAATATTAAGATTCTTTTTAATGGTCCCTGTAAAGATTACTAAAATAACACCTTTTCAAAACTATATAACTTTAATTAGATGTGAGTTTATTGGGAGAAAAGCTGCACAGATGACATTTTGTACTTTTTTAAGAAATAGACTTTTTAACCTATTTTCTTATTCTGAAAACATTTTTATTAGCTAATCCTAGTTGTATGGGGGGGGGATTTCATTGTGACATTTCTACATAAGCACATAATGTACTCAAATCAAACTTATTCTCTCCATCACTCTCCCTAGGCCCTTCTTCCCACTTCTCAAAACTATTTCACAAATGTCCTTGCTCTATTTTTATATATATTTATATTTTGACCATAAGTTATTATTCCACAAAAAAAACTGTTCATAATGCCTTTTCTAGACTACTTTATTGCAGCCAACAAATTTGATACATTACATAGTCTCTTTGGATTAAGTTTTCCATACTCTTCACTGTTATAATTCAGTGCTCCCTTCTACACTTTCTCTGAAAATGTTAATTGTCAGGCATACCTTCCTCCAGATGCTATCTTTGAGATGCATATGTACTGATGACTACATATCACAGGACTGCTGGTATCATGCTCTTCTGTTTTATTTTCTCATCAGTTAATCTAGAGGAAACACTAGAAAACAAGGTACCTCTAGACAACAGTATTTTATTTATGTTCTTGCTTAGAATGGCTCTAATTTCCTGCTACATAGACATTTATGGATATATCTCTTACTTAGATTCTAGCAAAGTATATCTTTATAAAAGATAGAAAGTTTTTTTTAAGGAAATTGCACACACATACAGAAAAGATGTTGCAAATCTAGAGGAAAATAACTAAGAGGAGAGTCAGCAAAAGTATATGTGCCAAGAGAGGCAGGAAGTTGGAAAAAAACCAAAGGTGCAGTGCTTTCCACAGAGGGTGATTGCAGAGGCACCACAAAGCTCTGGGAGTATTGTCAGGTCTCAGGAGGTAGGCACAATGCTGTTATTAATTGCAGGCAGAAGAGAATCCTCATGGATCTTGTTCATTCCTGTGAAGAAAGCTGTAGCAAGGATGTATCCAAACTAAGTAAGAGGCACGTTGTCTTCCTACAGCATGAATCTTAGTGTGAGATGGAGTCTGCCAAGACTCATAAAATGTACCCACTTCTGTTCATTCAAATGGGAATGAATGGCACTGCCATATATTTTAATGTGACTGTACATCAGAAGTTTAAAAATACTGGTGAGTTTTTAGAACACTATTGATGTCTACTATTCATCCCTAGCCACCAACTCAGCTGACCTAGGATAGAGCCTAAAAACTATTATCATTGTTTTTATCAATTTCTAATGTACCACTGTGCTAACTGACATCTAGGAAGAAAATTCAGAATTCAAATGTAGTAGGAAGATTTAATTGGTGTTTATCCCAATATCCTTGGGAAAGAAGATGGAAACAAGAAACAGGCAAGTTATAAACAAATAGATAAAGCTAAAAACAGTATCATTGACTCACAACAAGAAAAAGTACAATATACCAACATTTTATATGAAGTTGGGAAAGAATACCCTTAATTTGTCAACATCACGAAGCTTTCACTTATAATCCCAGCTACTGGACTAGAATTATTTGAAGCCAGACCTATCAAAGGTTAGCAAGATCACATTTGAACCAAAAAGTCCAGCATGCTGGCAAGTATGCATAATTTTCCATATGTCGGAGGGAAGGGTAGGATGATCATAGTTTTGGTTCTAGGTAAAAGTCTCAAGAGCCTATCCAGAAACAATATGTGAGAAAAATAAGGCTGAAAACAGTTGAGGGAGAAGCTCATGTAGTAGATCACCTGCCTAGCAAAACAAAGACATGAATTGAAGTCCTAATAGCCAATACACACACATACACACAGAGAAAATTTAAAGTAAATTATGAATGAGAGATAGACCCTTTGTAAAACCTTTAAAGTATGGCAAATGGTACAAATACCTTAAAAATTTAAGGAAAATTTTACAGCAAAGTCAACTGTGAGGGTGTCTTTTGTTTCTATATATCACCACAGAAAGATGAACCAAGAGTCTGATTTAACATGAAATTCATTGGCCACATGTTATGGTCTTACAGAATAGGCATAACACCTAACACCTAGCAAAGGAGTGAATGCAGTCTACTAAGAATGTAAGGTGTAGATATAAGGGTTCTGGACACATATTCTGGTCTTTTTACCTTCTAGAAGTATAGCCCAAAGCAAGTCACTTAACTTTTCCAAGCTTCAGTCAGTCTTTCACAGCCAAAAAAAAAAAAAAAAAAAAAAGTATATAACTACCATTCAAGAATAGTAATAATCCTACACTAAATGTGACTCATAGTAATTACTTAATAAAGGCTACCTTTTTAGAATTAGTGGTATGGTTAAAAATAAACTCTGGTCAAAAAAAATTTGTCTTCAAGAAAAAACAAAAGATTGCTTAAATAAGAAAGCCATGTACATCACAATCCTAATATGGGTGTGTTGCAAATTATAATCCCTATGGCAGAAACTCCTCAAAGAAAAAACAAAAAGCCATGGTGATATTGTTATTTTTTTTTTTTTTTGAAGATACTCCAAACTGCCAGACCAGGTAAAGGATGTGCTCTGGGAACAAAGATTATGAAACTCATGCAAAAGTAACATCAACTAGGGGTGGGAGACCTTCAGCCATGAGGACACCATCTGGAATCTTGCTTGGCAAAAACACATCAGATAAATTCTTGACTTACTTTGCTCTAAGACAGCAGATGATGCAAATAGAAAAACTACTTTTCTGAGCTTAAATCAGACAAACTGGAATGGAGAGTGATTTGGAGATGTGGAAATGATCAGAAACTTAAAGTAAATGAGGCCATTTGTAAATAGGTAAAAGAGAAAAAGTAGGTGTTACTGATAGGAAAGGCAGTATAGAAAATACCTAAAGAAACAAATGAACATTGAATTACAAAGTAATGACTACTTTCAGGGAAGTACTGAAACCAAACAAAAAAATTGCTTTCTCCACATTGCTGTCAACATCTCTGAAGCCAAATGTGTATAGATTTTCCCACAATGTGCATGCAAGTCTCCAGCATCAACAGCTGTTCCACAATTC
Source organism: Megascapheus bottae (assembly GCF_031878675.1). NCBI lineage: Eukaryota > Metazoa > Chordata > Mammalia > Rodentia > Geomyidae > Megascapheus > Megascapheus bottae. The sequence continues at coordinate 33,558,702 of NC_143520.1, read as the reverse complement.
AATTAATTTTTGCCACTGTTTACCTGATATCTCTATCAGCTTCCCCAGCTTAAAATGTCAGTCCAATGAGACACCCTAACTTAGTATGTCGTTTGGGCAGCAAATACTTACCAATTTTCTTTTTTTTTCTTCTTTTTTTTGATGATAGTTAGAATAGTACACAGAATACAGAAACCATTAACTTATTAAATTACTAGTTTACTATATAAGAACACAACTCAGGAACATTCAAAAGGAAGCAATGCATAAGACATACTTTAGAGAAGGGCACTGGGGCTTCCACCCCTGTTTAAGTTCACTATCCTTTCAATACTCTATGCAGTCACTGACGTGAAAGTTCTCTGAATCAGTCTTTTGTGCATGGTTTTGTAGATTCAATTATGTAAGTAAGATTGATTAAATCATTAGTGAGTAAACTATCCCCAGTCCCTTTCTTTTCCTCAGAGGTCAGAGCATAATTGGGTTGAAAGGCCAAAACTTCTTACCATGAGTTTGGCTCCTCTGGCAGCCAGCACCTAATTATCAGGGCTTTCTTAAAATTACTGCACTAATCTAAACTCAGGTGTGCTGAAAGAGATATTGATGAATTATGAAACATATTGTGCTTTCCTCACTTGTGTAGGCCCTCCATCACTGGAGAAATTATAACCATTTTAGCATGGTTGTGGTAGAAACTTGGGACAAGATGAATATATTCCATATATTACACTGTAGTAGGTATAGAATAAGAATACAGGATGAGTGAATGAAATCAGCTCATAGAACAAAGCTGAGCAGAGTAAGTTTTTAAGCATTCAGAATTTTTGTGCTATAAGGAGCTCTACTAATTCATTGCTGGTTGATCTTTGTTCAAGGGCACATGTAGAGGAAATGGAAAAAAATGTATTGACACACATAGATATCCTCTAAAAATCTCTTTAGATACCTAATATTGAGCCATGCACCTACAGCCCTAGATACTAAGAGGCTGAGATCCAGAGGATTGCATTTTGAAGTTGGGCCAGAACAAGCAGCAAAATGCAAGTCTGCATTGGCTCAAGTGGTAAAGTATCAGATAAGCAAGTACAAGGCTCTTGAATTCAAAGCCTGGCACTGAAATGAAAGATACACAATAATTAAAGATTCTAGGATTATTATTTTTAAATCATATATTAAAATAATGTCCCGCCAAGTCTGTCATGTAGGTTTCCATTTAACAAACACCTACTCCAAGAAGGCTGGGATTCCACCACATGTCTGCACACAAGTGCATGGTTCTATGGTGTTTAGTCAGCTGTGGCCGCTGATATGCTGTGGAGATGATTCCATCCTGACTACTACTGAACTAAAGAACCCAGCACTTAACTTGGCCTTGAAACTACAATTTCTTGCCTTATACTAAAATTAAGACACATGTTACAGGCCTGTATCTTACATTTTTTTTTATTTTTTATTGAGATTCTACGAGAATGTGAGGTGAGGGTGAGGGGGGTATTGGATAGTACACTTGAATTTATATCCCATTTCGATTCCATTTTTCTCAGGATATTATAATGGAAAGAAAATTGAGCTTTAAAATTGAAGATGTTGATGTTCTTCATTCTATTGTACTAAAACTACTAAAGTACATCTGTTTTAAATTTTAGCGTAGTTCAATTAAAGTCAATGGTGACTTGAACATTCTTCCATCTCCTTTAAATTACCTGACACCTGAGTTAATGTGTTGTTTTGTTATGTTTTATGTTATTGTGAGGGTGATGTGGGGAATGACACTTTATTGATGGCCTAAAACAATTATACTTTTCTTGAGGTTTGGTCTCTCAAATATGTCCTAGTGTTTACTGACAAGGAAATTTATCCATTCTTATTTGTTATTCAGCCATATCTCCAGTTATCTGTGATAACAGATAGCAGATAACTTTAGGAAAAACGTTCTATACTTTCTAAAAGCATACATGAGAAGCTTTCATTTGCTTATTCAACAGGCTATTTACCTTAAAATACATAACTTAATTAGCTTAACCATTTAAATGATAAAAGGACAGTTATTTTATAATAAGAAAAGATCATCATTGAAAACGTATATGTCAGATGCAAAGAACATAATGGTTATTAAATCACAAGGGAGCTTAATTCAAGTTAACACTTGACAGATGTGTGGAAACTCTGAGGCACATATCTGTCAAATTTCAAAAAGAGACCAATAATAAGGGTGCAAGTAGAAGAAACGTTTAAACATTCTTCACTTCAACAGTTTTGAGAACAGAACAAGCGTATAACCGAGTTAAAAATATACCTCAAGAATGAAATACCATACAATTTAGTTATAGAGTATTTACTATGAAAATACAGGCCCTTGCCACTCATCCAAGTTTTTCCAGTGCAGTTTTGCTAAATGAAACTAAAAAGAAATGAACACTGAAAGTAAATGGGACAGACTAAAATACCTTACTTTACCTTATTTCATGGCTTTTACTATTATTGTTGTTGTTGTTATTATTATTATTATTAAACTAATTACATGCTATCAGCACTTGTCATTTTCTGGTGGGTAACAATCCCTCTAATCCTGATTCTTACAACTGATGTCTCCTTTAACTAAACTTCTTTTATATTGTACACAACACAGAGGGAAATGCTATCATAACACTTCTATAGTTAAGTGACTTTATGAGAAAAATAGTTCCAAATGTTTCCTAAAGCCTTCCAAACTGCACCAGAGTACATTATTGTACTATTATGGTTCCCCGTTGCCTCCATTATTTAAGCTTGCCTGTCCTGACATGATACTTGGACAGGGAATGTAGGCCTATGTAATGTACACATTGTTTCAAAAGTGAAAGCCTTGGTGGCATAATTATTATACATATATACATATATACAAACATATATATGTATATATACAGATTCCAGATAATTTTTTTCAATAGCGCTTCATTCATTGATGGAATATACTTAAAGCTTTTGCTTACTGGAGATTTGGGACAGAACTTATTTATTTATCCATTCATTTTTTTCAATCTAAGTTTCCAAATTTAATGCTGAACAGAATTAATATGACTTATACTAAATGTAAAACATCTCTGTTTAAATGTCCATATACCATAATATCATCTTGTATACTGTATGCATGTACACAATAACAAATTATTTTCAAATAAAAATAAATGATAGCTACATATATAGTATAATATATATAATCCATATGTATGGTGCATCATTTATTAAAATAACATATTAATACATTCAGTGAATCCACAACAAAAATGATCCTTAACAACAGATTAACACCAGATTTAGCCCAATGGGGTTACAATTATGAGCTGTCCTACTTCAATGTTTTTGATGATAATCCCAGGTAATATGTTCTGGAAATGATCTCAAGGTAAAAACAACCCAATTATTCAGGAGGTAAGTGAATAAACAAATTGTAGTACATACAAACTCTGGAGAATTACTCAGGCACAAAAGGAATGAGCTAGTAATTCATGCTGAAAGATGGAAGAACATCAAAAAATTATGCTACTTAAAAAAATCAAACATCTGGGCCGGGAGTTTGGACTAGTGGTAGAGTACTTGCCTAGCATGAACAAAGACCCGGGTTTGATTCCTCAGTACCACATACATAGAAAAAAGCTGAAAGTGGTGCTGAGGCTCAAGTGGTAGAGCTCTAGCTTTGAGAAAGTCCATTGACAGTGCTCAGGCCCTGAGCTCAAGCCCACGACTGGCAAAAATAAATAAATAATCTATCAAATGATTCTACTTAAATGAATACAATAATTTCTAGATAGAAGATACAAACTGGAGATTGCCATTGGTTGGAGAAGAAGGAATGGGCAGAAACTATAAATGCTTGAGGGGTTTTATTTGGAAATATTTTGAAACTAAACAGAAATGGTGATTGTGCACAATGGAGAACAGATTGGTTAACTTCTAAATGGTTATTTTATGCTATGTTCATTTTACCTCAATACATATTTAATCAAATGGGGAGTATCGCACTGCATAACCCAAATTATATATCATGATACAAAGAAGAACATAGAGAGCATGGACACTCACAACACTGGCATCTTAGCCAGCTATCCCTCAGTGATGGCTTGTCTCCACACAGAGGGATACAGGGTATCAGAACATGAGCACATGTGTTTTTAAAGGCAAACAGAGATGATAAAGTCCTGACAGGTAGGGACCAAAAGTAAACAGCAACAACAAAAATCCAGCACCGATATATTGAAACTTGAGGGTTTTTTTTTTTTTTTGTAATTTGGCAGACAACATTCCTCAAAAACATATGCTTCAAATAACCATTTCAAAATGGTATTTACAAGGGCATCACTTTATTATCAAACCTTTTTAGACATGTGTAATGTATGCAGGCAAAATAAGAATTGGGAAGTTCTGGCAATTCGGTAACATTGATATCGAAAACATTTCATAATATACTCAATGACTTGATTTTCTTAAAAATTCTTTCATTGCATAATCCCAATCTTTATTTGACTTCTGTTTGAGTTATCTATTTCACAAAGAGGTCTATAGTGTTCATAAAGACACAGCAGCAGCAGTGAACGGTGTATTATCCATCTTTAACAGTGACTAGGCCTGCTCATGACATTCTTAATTTTTTTTAAATTGCTGTTTCTTTTCAAAAGGTGATCCATTTGTTAAAAGCTTAAAACTTTGTATATTGAAAACCATCTGACACAATATTACTAAATCTCTTTATGTATTCTGGGAAAGCAATGACTGACTTACTAAGAGCCTATTTTTCTTCTCTAAGCAACATATGCCACCATTTTAGAATAATAAAAACATGGAATATGGTTCTTGAGTCTAATACCAAAAGGTTGTATGAAGTAAAATGTTCCTTTGCTTGCACAGATACTTCTTTTTCTTTAAATATACCACAAAAGAAGGCAATCAAAAGTAACCTTTTCAATACTCTATTAAAGTTCAAAATAAAACTCATCCACTTTTAATTATGTACTTGTATAAGTATAAAAAAGGTTTTAAAGAAACCACCTAAAGACTGATTTTATTGTCTCCTAATTCTGCTATTGCTAACCTCAGATTGACATTACTTTAAAAATACTTAAAATGTTTCCCCATTTCCCCTATTTGGAGGTGTAGGGTTCTCAGTTTGTTTTCTAAAGACACCCTGTCTTCTGTGTACACTAAAAGAGGATCTGTGCTTTAGACCTATATATGTCACTAAGACCAGAAAAGTTCATGGTGGTACAGATAAGAGGATCTTGCAGTAAGGTGTCAAAAAACCTAATAACTGGAACAAAAGAGAAGAAAAAGATGGTATGGAGCAAAGTAAGAATTTATGCTGAAAGAAGCTTAAGTAGGCTCGAAGTCTTGAATCTCAAGGGTGGAGGGGCTGAAAGGGAAACTTCAAAGAAAGACCTCAGTTATCAGATAAGAACTCAAAGGCAAAATACTGACACACCTGTCAGTGGTGTAAAGCTCCTTACCCAACACAGCAAATGCAGGTCAGCACTATTAGATAATAACAGGGATTTACTATCATTTTTTCATTTTCTCATATAAATACACTGAAATAAATTTTGTCCGTCTCTATAGTTTGTCATATTTCTCTTCATTTATTCATTCATTCATATATTCATTTGTTTATGTTGTTAGGGAAAATTTACTATAATTGATATTATACCAGATACTGTCACTTTATTTCAGAATCCTCTGTACTAAATATACTCAACCTTTCAAATTTGGGATTGAGGCATTTTAAAACATAAGTAAAAGTGACAGTTCAAAAGAGGCAAACTGTGATGCTCATAATAATTAGCAAAGCTGGTTTTCTTGTATGATTGATAAACTATATGAGAAGGCAAAATCTTCAAATATTTTTAACAAATGCCATTCTCATCGAAATCAGAGTAGGTTTCTGAGGGTGCCATTTGGAAGAGCACATTGATGAATGAATGAAAAAGTGAGGTGAAAGATGCGTGACAGTAGCATATAACACAAAGTAAAAAAAAACACAGCTCATCATTATTAAGAGTACATATGGTTCTAAAAAAAGAATCATTCAGAGTCATGTAAGATATACACAGACATATTTGTTCTTTGTGGACCTCATTTTTGTATTGACATTAATCCAAATGGAGTCATTCAGTTCAAATGTACTCATAGTACAGTGAAAGAAGGAGAAATCTAGAATGAGAATGGTCTAGAACATTCTGAGAGTTTGTAGGAGAGGACAAGAAGAGAGAGAGAGAGAGAGAGAGAGAGAGAGAGAGAGAGAGAGAGAGAGAGAGAGAGAGAGAGAGAGAGAGAGAGGGAGGGAGGGAGGGAGGGAGGGAGGGAGGGAGGGAGGGAGGGAGGGAGGGGAGAGAGAGAGAGAGAGAGAGAGAGAGAGAGGGAGAGAGGGAGGGAGGGAGGGAGGGAGGGAGGGAGGGAGGGAGAGGGAGGAAGGGAGAGAGAAGGGAGAGGAGAGAGAGAGAGAGAGAAGAGAGAGAGAGAGAGAGAGAGAGAGACGAGAGAGAGAGAGAGAGAGTAGAGAGAGAGAGAGAGAGAGAGAGAGAGAGAGAGAGAGAGAGAGAGATGAGAGAGAGAAGAGAGAGAGAGAGAGAGAGAGAGAGAGAGAGAGAGAGAGAGAGAGAGAGAGAGAGAGAGAGAGAGAGAGAGAGAGAGAGAGAGAGAGAGAGAGAGAGAGGAGGAGAGAGAGAGAGAGAGAGAGAGAGAAGGGCCTATTTGGTTCAGTAGGGCAGGGACTTACTGTTACTCTGGGCAAAGGGAGAGTGGATGGTGGTACTCAAACAGAAGTGGACTAACTTCAGGTGACAAATCAACAAGCTCCACAAGCCTGCTGTGGAATTTGGTGTTTGTCAAGATGGCAAGAATGAAACAAACAATTTTCTATGGGGGTTCCAAGAAGAGCTGATATTATGTTGATCCTATTTTTTATTTATTTATTTATTTACTTTTGCCAATCCTGGGCTTGAGCTCAGGGTCTGAGCACTGTCCTTGGGATTTCTCAAGGGTAGAGCTCTACTACTTGAGCCTCAGCACCACTTCTGGCCTTTTTTTCCACCATATATTTTTTATTGTAATTAATAGAAGGGTTACATTATATTCACCAGATAGAGGATGCATTACTTCACATACATTGATACTCTTTTTCATATCTTGGTCCCCATTTCCCTCACCCTACACCTGCCTGTCAACCTGTTTTCCCCCTCCCCCGCCTTTTTTTTTTTCTATGCATGTTGTATCGAGGAATCGAACTTGGGTCTTCATGCATGGTAGGCAAGCACTCTACCACTAGGCCAAACTCCCGGCCTAGTCTTATTTTTAAAAACAAAAAATTTAATGATTTAACTAGTATTTCCCTTTGCCTGCCAGGTGAAAAGATTAAAGGAATGAAGATCAGGAGGCTTTTTTTTAAACACTGAGACTAAATGCATGATTGGTAAGGAAGATATAACTGAGATAATGTAAGATACTGTGGAAAGCTTTAAGGGCAGATGAAGCTCTAAGTTTAACTCCATTGCCAAAGAAGAGATAAGCTTAACATCATATAGGATGAGATTAAATGAAAGGATCTCTAAGATATGGAAACAAGAGCTTTATCTTGTGTGATTGCTGTTCTTAATCTACTATGTTATTTCTCTCTCTTTTGTTTCCCTTTGGTTAATATCATATTGTTAGGTATCTGACTTTGTTGTCTGGTATATTGTATATACAGTTCTTTGTTGATTTGAAATAGGAAAGGGAAGAGAGGGAAACAAGATGATTGAGAGGTGGTCGGGGAAGGAAATGGGGACAATAACATGAGAAGGGGTATCAGAGTGTGAGAAGTAATGCACTTACTACCTGATGAATGTAACTGTAACCCCTCTATACATTACCCCAACAATAAAAAAGAAAGAAAAAGAAGAGATAAGCTTGACGATGATGGACAGCGGGGAAATAGCACCTTGACTCTTCAGATAAACAAGGCAAAAAAAGAACCAAAAACTGTGATAAAAGTTGACATGGAAGGAGGTGGACTACAAGAAGTTCCTCTTAGAATAGGCAAAGTTTAGTTTAGGCCTTGCTTAATAGATTCACAATTATCGACAATTAAGGGAAAAAAAAAAAACACTTCAACATTCCATCTCTTTCTGGTATGTTTTGTGTGGTCTCTTTGTTTTTAGAGAAAATATTAGTCTATCAGATGTATTTAGATGTACCAAGGATTTTATGAAGGAATATAGTTTGTTTTTTTTTAAGTATTAGTTTCCAGCAGACTCAGTACCCAAGTTAAGCATTTTCATGGAATCTGAAGAGGAACACAGTTGTTTTCCTATCATGAAGATTAAAATAAAAACAATGAATAGCTGAATATCAGTCATTCATTTTCTAAGTAACTACAGTTTAAATGGCTAGTTTTTATTTTGATTAGCCTTTACAGCACATAAATATGCATTTGCATGAAAAATATGTGCTCAATGTATATATTCAACCAAGCGGAAAATGGAGTTTTTTTTCTGTAGAAAATATACAAGTACTTCATAAAAAATAGTGGTTTAGCTATACTTGCAAGTAAAACTTTTATGTCAATATCTTTACATTGTCACTTTTAGTTATTTTTCCTAAATTACCTATTATGTTATTAGGTAACAGAAAACTAATTACTTGAGAGAAGTTGCTTAAAATTAATAGAACCTGCCTTGTTTATGGGTAAAAGGTAAAAAAGACATACATTTTTAGCAATATCTGGAATTATGTTGCTCCAGAAAAAAAGTACAATGTTTTCAAAACCTTTTAATGTGCCTTATGTGTCAAATCTGTGAACCAAGTCAAGGTATCATCAGTTTTGTAGGAGCAGTGGTATTTGCTAAATTGCAGCAGAAGATAGGTTTTCTCTTTTTTGGTTACTTAGATCAAAAGAAAGGTGTGTACTTTATTTTTAATCCCATTATTTCACATGATCCCAGACAGAACATCAAAGACAAGGTAGGCAGGTTTAACCATTAGCACCAATGTATTCCAGAGTTGAAAATCTATTCCAGATAGTGACCTCACTTGAAACAGACCACATCTTTAGTTGTTCAGAGTGTATATTACTCTCTAGTATTTTAATTTTCACTGTGAGTGAATGTGAAATACGAAATATATATGATACATGATTTTTGCCCTGCAGCATGCAAGCATATGTATGTAGGACAATTTAATAATAATAGAATAAAATGCAATTCACATATACTTTTTTTAAAAGTTGGTTTAGCTGTCCCTTTCAATTTCATGAAAGAGAGGAACATGGATCAAATGCAGTTGCAAATTGTATTTGAGGAGAGCAATGCTAACCCACATCTGAAGTCTATTGAAAACTCATGAACAAGAACATGGGAACAAATCCTTTCTGTTCAAAAGATGTGTCAGTGGAGAAATTCTCAGAAAATAGCGCACAATTAATCAGAAATCATGCATTTCTTTTTCCAAGACAGATTATAAAAGAAAGTTGCCATTCTGAATTCTTTCCAAAGGAAACTGAATCTAACATGTAAAATAACTCATAGGTTTGCACTAGAAAATGTGTCACATATGTGAGATATTTCACAACCAGAAAGCCTGGATACCAAATAATCACAATCACAATCACAATGAACAGTGGTAAAGTAACTGGTTACAGCTCTGGTCTCATGAACTTCCAAAATTCTCAGAGGAAATAAGGTTGGTTGTGTGAAAATATGTGGTCATTGAATGGAAATTGTGATAGTATTACCATCAATACACAGCAAATCTAATGTTTGTTAAGTTGTTAACATAGTCAATGAACTACAACTTGTCTCCGGTTATTCAAAGCAGTATACACATGAAATAAGATCTATGAATTCATGATTCCTTCACAAGGAAGACAAGTGATAGCTGTGGTGAAATATGTGCCTGTCTCTCTTTCACACAAACACATACACCTTCATCCTTTGCTAAGACTTAAGAAGAGAGTATTTTAAGGGTGGGGGATGTTGGTATGAAGGTAATTAACTCTCGTTAAGTCTTCTCAAACATATGCCAATAAAGATAATGAAGCCAGGTGCTGGTGGCTCATGCCTGTAATCCTAGCTACTCAGGAGGCTGAGATCTAAGGATCATGGTTTAAAGCCAGTCCAGGCATGAAAAGTTTCTGAGATTCATTTCAGTTAACCACCAGAAAACCAGAAGTGGCACTGTGGTTCAAGCAGTAGAGCAGTAGCCTTGAGCTGAAGAGCTCAGGGACACCCTCTAGACCCAGAGTTGAAGCCCCATGACCAACAAAAGAAAAAGAAAAAGAAAAAAGAAATTGAGATTTAGGGATTAACTAACTTCTCTAAAATTATGCATTTCTTAAATGGCAAACTCAATATTTGCATTTATACATATCCATTTTCCTTGGAGGAATCTAATATTCCTTTTTTTGGAAATGTCCTGGAACACTCACAGTAGTTTGATCATAAAGTAATTCCCAAGAGAATAAATAATAAGTTCACGTCACACTCAAAAAGACTATTAAAAAAAGGAAAACACAAATCAGCAAGATTGCTATAAGTGATGTGAGAGAAGAAATATAATATCTTCCCCAACTCAACCAAGAGAGTGCATATACTCAGAACAGAACAAAGGTAGAGCCCATACAACGTGTAGACAGTCTTTCTGTTTCATGCTAAATTATTAGCCACCTTAATATTTAGATATTTATGTAGCCTCAATTATAAGCCACCTGCAATATTTGTCTCATTTTTGAGTTCTTATTCCAGGGAGTCATGATGGAGTCATTGTGTGAGAATTTTTAAATCTTTGTTATTTCCTTAATTTAGAACAGCATTTATATAAGGATTTCCAAACTGCCAATTGGATTCTATCAGCTGTTGAAAAGAGTGGTTTATATGGCAACTGGTATCACTGCCATCTCTTTATATTTGTAACTACTTTTTGACCACATAAATTTCGAGTTTGATTTGTTTGGGCAAATGTTTGACATACATTTTATTATAAAGGTCAATTTGGAGAAAATGTGTTCAGAAGACTCTGTAGAGTATTGGACCCTCTCAATTTATCTTGCTTATATATATCAACTAACTGAATATTAAAGCAAATTTATAGCAGTATTGAATAAAAATCTATCTATTTGAAAATGAAGAATTGAGAACAGCAAGTGGTGTTTGTTGCTATTTAATATTATTTTATTTTGGTAACAACCTTACCAAATTTAGTATGATCATTATGGTATTTTTTTTCTTTAAATGGAAAAGTTATAAAAATCAACATTTATTTTGCATTTTAAAAACACAGTTCATATGTGTATCATGCATCTTGATGTAGGTCTTCACTCAAATCTTTTCACTCGGCTCTGACTCACTCTTTTCCTCATGTTTATCAATTGTGTGGTATATAAAATGAATTCTTGCTTTGTTAAATGGTAAAAAAAAATCAATATGCCATAAATTAAGACCACTAAGGGAAGGTGTGGGTTGAGAGGGGTTGGTGAGAGTGTTGAGATGTGTGACATTGATCTGGATGGCAACTCCTTTACACAACTTGAAATGTCAAAAGAGATGGAAAGACAAACTTATCAATTGTTTAATAATATACAGCAATTGTAACTTGCAGACAGTCATTATGTAATTATTAGGCATTACCAAATCATTTTTTTCTATTTGGCCATTGGTTAGGGAAATTCAGTGAGGTTCTGAGAGCCTTAGTGCGCATTGCTAGAACACTATTTCTCACTTTGGTTTGGAATCAATTTTAACGTAGTGAAGACATAAGGTATGTACTAAGTGCCCAGTGAATGCCTCACCAGATTAGTTGCTGAAAAGAAATAACATAGAAGCCGCAAAAAGTCAACAAATTAATGTAGAGGTAGACATACATACTTTAGATAACTAGGGAGTAACAAAGTATGTCATATAGCCAAGTGATGAACTCAGTGATAAATATACATGGCATATAGGAATTCAGAAAGGAAAAGAATAATGTAAGATAGCACAGCTCATGATGATCACATAGAAAATGGAGAAAGTAAGACGACTTGCTTCTTTCTTTTTCAGATATTCACTACACTAACATACACCTATTAAGTTCTTACCACATGCTAGGATCAATGTAAATAAGGTAAGAAAGAGCCTTATTGCATCTGAAGGCCATCAGAAGATGGTAGAACTATGTGGGGGATCACTAAACCAATAATAACATGAATAACTTATTATGATTACTATTATAAAAAGTGGTGTACTTCTATAGAGAAAAAGTGTAGTTTAAAATTATATATAAAATTATATAATGCTGCCAGGCATGGTGGCTCATGCCTGTAATCCTAGCTACTCAGGAGGCTGAGGTCTGAGGATTAAGGTTCAAAGCCAGCCTGGGCACAAAAGGACCTGAGACTCTTATCTCCAATTAGCCTCTAGAAAATGGGAAGTGGGGCTTAGCTCAAGGGTAGGGCAGTAGCCTTGAGCTGAAGAACTCAGGGACAACACTAGGCCAAGATCAAGCCCCATGACCCCCACACACATACAAAATTAATAAAATAATATAATGTACAATATGGTATCATGTCCTAACACAATTTAACTTCATTTTGTTAGCTACTGGCTTCATAGCCATGTTCTAGTTGTATCAGGACAAAGGGGTAGCACAATCCTATTTCCTCTCAACAAGCCCCTCTTCTCTCTTTCTCTCTCCCCCCCGTCTCTCTTTCACACACACACACAAACACACACACAATCACTTTTGTCATGTCTATTTTTATATAGGAACATATACTTTACAACTCATAAATGATGGGGTAGCTAAATGGTCAGAAAAAAAGTGGAAAGACAGTTTGTCTACTGGTGTTACCATTTGCTGTAGCTATTCCTGGCAGTGGACAACACATGTTTTTAATAAACTTGTAAAAATAGTGTAGATCTAGCTGTAAATATGTTTTGCTTGGTAATGTAGGGTGAATATAATGATTAGATTGACAGTTATTAGCTTTTTCCTATTCTTAAAAACTTATCATACAATATAAAAAGAAATAGTTTGAAGGATGAGGCAGAAAACAGTATCAGGACACCAATATTGTGTTAATAATCACTGTTTATGACAACAGTCATTTTACAGTAAAAACATGCTGCTGTTTTCCTTGTTCACAGCATTACATGTTTTGTTTAGTCTGAGAATATTAGCTCTATGTGAAGTCGCCTATATCTATAATTAGAACTAAGGCATACAATCAAATGCCTGTCAATGTTGTGGCAAGCAGATCAGAAACAGGATAAACATTGAAGTTTCTGATAGATTTAGAGAATGCTATTTAAGTCCATATATGCATTTTAATTTTAATTATTAGTTAAAGAAATAAATGAAGATAAAAATATATGTACCTAGTTGGTAAAAATATATACCTAAGTAAATAAAATGAGTATTGTCTACTAATAAGACATTAGTTTTCAGTAGGGTGAATCAAATCTTGTCATAATGTTATGAAATAAAGTTTATATAAATACTCAAAGAAATTTTCTGAGATTTTTTAACTTCAAATAGAGATAGTTTACATGAACCTATTTAACAATATTTACTTATCAAATCAGCTCTTGTTTAATGGGCTAAGATGTTATTATTGAGCGGAAGTAAAACTTTCCTTCTTTGCAGATGACATGATTCTGTATTTAAAGAATCCTATAGACTCCACTTCCAAACTTCTTAAGCTGATTCAAAACTTTGGAAGGGTAGCAGGGTATAAAATTAACCCTCAAAAATCAACTGCCTTCCTCTAATCCAACAGTGAGAGGAATGAGGCAACAATCAGGAAAGCAACTCCTTTTGCAATAGCCTCAAAGAAAATAAAGTACCTAGGAATTATCCTAAGAATGTAAAGGACCTTTTTGATGAAAACTTTAAAACCCTGAAAAAGGAAATTAAAGCAGAATTGAGGAAATGGAAAAACCTCCCATGATCCTGGATTGGAGGGATCAACATCGTGAAAATGACAATCTTGCCAAGGGCTATCTACAAATTTAACACAATACCCATCAATATCCCAATGTCATTCTTTAAAGAAATAGAAGAGGCAATCCAAAATTTCATATGGAATAATAAAAGACCCCGTATAGCAAAAACACTTCTTAGCAGAAAGAACAGCGCAGGAAGACTTTCAATACCAATTATAATCAACACAGGCCTGAAGACCAATGGAATAGAACTGAAGACCCAGTTATTAAACCACAGACCTAAGGCCACCTAATCTTTGACAAGGGAGCCAAAAACATAGAATGGAAGAAAGATAGCCTCTTCAACAAGTGGTGCTGGCAGAAGTGGTTAAGCACCTGCAGAAAACTAAAGTTGGATCCTTCTTTGTCACCCTGTTCTAGAATTAACTCCAAATGGATCAAAGACCTGGAGGTAAAAGCCTACTTGCTGAAAACTTTATAAGAAGGAATAGGAGATACACTAGGCCTCCTTGGCACAGGTCGAAACTTTCTTAATATGGACCAAGAATCACAACAAATCAGAGAAAGGCTGGATAAGTGGGACTGCATTAAACTGCAGAGCTTTTGTATGGCAAAGGACATAGCTAGTAAACTAATTAGGAAGCCTACAGAGTGGGAGAAAATCTTCACCAACCACACAACAGAAAAAGGCCTCATATATAAAATATATCAACAGCTCAAAAAATTGAATCAATCCAAAACTAATCTCCAAAGTAACAACCATCCATTAAAAGATGGGCCAAAGACTTAAAGAGAGTCTTCTCTGACGAAGAAACAAAAATGGCCTATAGACACATGAAGAAATGCTCCACATCTCTGGTCATAAAGGAAATGCAAATCAAAACAACTCTAAGATTCCACCTCACTCCAGTTACAATAGGCAGGATCAAGAAATCTAATAACAACAGATGCTGGAGGGGATGTGGCCAGGAAGGATCACTACTACACTGTTGGTGGGAGTGCAAACTCGTTCAACCATCACGGAAAGCAGTATGGCAGTTCCTCAAAAGACTAAACATGGAGGTCCCCTATGACCCAGCAATTCCACTTCTTGACATATTCCCAGAAACAAAGACATACTAAATCCACCAGCACAACAATGTTCACTGCAGTGCTATTTACCATAGCAAAGATATGGAACCAACCTAGACGTCCCTCAGTTGATGAGTGGATCAACAAGATGTGGTATTTGTACACAATGGAATTCTATGCTATTGTCAGAAAGAATGACATTGCCCCATTTGTTAGGAAATGGAAAAACTTGGAAAAGATCATATTAATGAAGTAAGCCAGACTCAAAGGAACTTAGGCTCAATGGTTTCCCTCATTTGTCATAATCAGTAGAAACCTTGGTCTCTCCTAGCAGAGATTTGCAATAGAGCAAAACCTAGATACATAAGGCCATATAGGATGACACTAAATGAAAGGACCTCTAGGATATAGAAACAAAAGCCATATAATGAGTGATTGTTGTCCTTAATGTACTATGTTATCTCTCATCTCTTTTGCTGTCCCTTGGTTATCTCATATTGTTACAGTATCTCACTGTGTTATCTGATATACTGGATATATTTGTATTTGGTTATTTGAAATTGGATAGAGAAGGGGGAAAACAAGATGAGGGGTGGGGGTCAGGGGGGAGGGAAATGGGGACCAAGACATGAGACCCTTCTATTAATTACAATAAAAAATATATGAAAAAAAATTTTAAGTGGCCGGGAGTTTGGCCTAGTGGTAGAGTGCTTGCCTAGCATGCATGAAGACCCAGGTTCGATTCCTCGGTACCACATACCTAGAAAAAAGGTGGAAGAGGTGCTGAGGCTCAAGTGGTAGAGTGCTAAGCCTTGAGAAAGTCCAAGGACAGTGCTCAGGCCCTGAGCCCAATCCCAGGATTGGCAAAAAAAAAAAAAAAAAAAAAAAAAAAAAAAAAAAAATTGAAAAAAATGTGAAGAGAAAAAAAAATAAAAAAGAATCACATATAATGTCAACTGTCTAATACTGTTTCATGATAACTTATCAGAGTATTAGATGTGGATATCTGGCCAATATTTTAATTAATAGTATATAAAGACAAGTTTATTCTATAAATAGGTGGATATAATTGATTAAGCCATCTTTTAGGCATGGCAGGTAGGCACAAATAAGTTAGTATCTGATAACGTGTAAGTAAAAAAAAATACATTTGTAAAGTAAAATTCTGTTCTCTGAAAGTCTAAAGTCTAGAACAGAGAACCACAACTCTATGTGTATTTTTATGACACTACTTAGATCTGAAATGAAGTGTACATCAGAATAAATACCCAGTATTTCTAAAGACTTGTTATTTCAAGCATTATAATTTCTCTTATCTGCTGATTAAATTGAACAATGATAACTGTTAATGATGTTACAGAATGAGGTAAATGGTTAGAACATGACCACTGCCTTCAGGTTTTAAGATAGACTGTCAAGGGAAATATGTGCTCTATTTTCCAAGTAGGGCAATGAAGGAAACAGTGAAAAAAGATACAAGACAGGATCTTGGCTCCATAATGATGTTGTCTAAAAATTAGAGTTGTTTGAAGTAGATAAGCTTAGTAGGTAATTAAGATGGTAATGAAAGTATTAAAAAATTGATAGGTGATTCTTTTATGATTCAACGATCACAGTAGTGATATAGATACATACAGCATAGAACTTGGAATTAGATACAAAACCCACTTTGAGCATGTATTTGCTTTAAATAATAGTAATTAAGACTTAATGGTTGAACTTTTCATTAGCATATAATGGTTTTACAATTGGGTTTCATTATTACACTTTTACATATACATGTCAAATATCCCAATCCTTCCTTCCCCTTCTTAAGACAATTTCAACAGGTTTCATTGTTCCATTTTCATTCTTGCAAAGGAACTATAATACTCAACCCCATTCAAATTTTTATGCAGTGTCCTACCCTACCTTACAGGACATATCCCCTATATATAAAGTTTTACTTTTTTGTCATTTGTGTGAATGTGTGTTTGCGTGTGTGTGTGTGTGTGTGTGTGTGTGTGTGTGTGTGTGTTTTGTGTGTGTGTTCATGTATGAACTGTTTCAGAGATTTCACCATAGTATTTCAGATATGTGTAAGTTATAACTTTTTATGAAACATATCTTTTTTCCTCAAAAGATTTACATTTTTCTGTTAGTGGATTTAGTTTTCCTTGCAGTCAACAATAACTGTATATATACTTATTTTCAATGCATTGTTTGGACAGTTTGTTTTTGTCATTCACTTATTTTATGGTAGACATCTTTCTGAACAGTAAGTATAAACTCACTCATACTTTTTTAACAACTACAGAGAATTTCATTTTTTGTGTACTATATGCAAATATAATAGTCTAATAGTTGTTTAGTTGACAGAATATAAGTAATTATATATATGGGTGCACATATATATTATATGAAAAACATATGACAGTTATATAAAACTATGTGCTGTCCTGACAGCTACTTTGTACAATGACGATCGTGTTCAAGGTGAACATGAAAGTTACAAAAGAGGATCTGTAATAGTGTAATTAGATGAGTGAGATTAAAGTGTATACACACACACACGCACACACACACACACACACACACACACACACACACCCTGAAAGATGGTTAATAATATAAAGCAAAATGAACAGTAGTTGAGACAGAAAAATAAATTACTGAATGAGGTAACAAAAATGACCATGAACTAAAATGAGTTCAGGAAAAGAGCAGGAAGCATGGAGCCAAGGGAAGAAGAATAGGTGAGGCTGTGAAGAGCAAAGAGAATGGTGATGGGCACTCCAAGTAGGAGGCAACAGGTACCACACGAGCTTTTGGAGGGGAGTTAAATAAGAAGGCGTAGGTAAGTAAAGTAGGTTCAAATGTTTTATTTTCCCTTACACTACCGTATTTTTTATACAGAGCAAAATAATAATATGAAATTATAGTTATACTATATAGAGACAGATTTCTGTGCTTATTGCCTGTGTCTTCAATGCTCCAAAAAGCAAGTGATTTGTCTTGTTCAATGCTGAATCTCTGAAACTGACCAGGGGCAGCATACAATAGGCCCTTAGGAAAGGGTTTGCTGAAGGAATAAATGTCATGGTGAGGGCACTCTGAGAGAAATCAGAATTGTTAAAGAGACTGAATTTACATGGAAACAATAATAACAGGATAAAACTAGGGCTGTGAGGTGATGAAATTATGGTACTCAGGGGAAGTGAGTCTGGTTTTGTTATACATGATGAACTAATCTGCTGGCCAAACCAGAAGGCCAGAAAGGAGATCACTGCAAAATCCCCAGAGCCAAGAAAACAAACCTGAGAATATGTGAACAAAATACTCACAACAGAAAACCCGAAAGATTTGGTCACTAATAACGGTTACCTTAAGTATGTGCTTAACATATGCTTGTTTTATGGTTAGTACTGAACATTCATCATATGACAAAAGTATTATCCTTATTACAGGTTATGTGTGCATGTGTGTGTGTTTGTTTGTGCAGGTCCTGAGGCTTGAAACTAGGACCTGGGTGCTATCCTTAGGGTTCTAGTGCTCCATCATTTGAGCCTCAAATCCAGTTCTGGCTTTCATTTTTTCTTTTTTTCTCCCTCCACCCCCCCCCCTTTTTTTAAAGTACTTTTACTGAAGAGGAGAATCATAAGGAACTTCTCCTGCTTGGGCTGACTTTCCACCTTGATCCTCAATTCTCAGCCTCTTGAACAGCTAGGATTACAGGCACAAGTCACTAGTGCCTGGCTTTTATTATCAAGTTTTAAAATGAAGAAAATGAGACACAGCAAGGTTCAGTAACTCATTCAAGATCAGACAACTAGTAAGTGGCCTAGCAGGAAATATTTCTGCTTCTGTTTCTATGAAGTCTTATATTAAAGGCATCAGTGTCAATAATAAAAAAGAAGGTAGATGAAAACACCCCACTTTACCTGTGTTAAGAGTGTTTCTACCCTTTGTTCTTTGATGGTGATATTCACAAGACAATAGATTGGAAATGAACTTTACAACTGGGGAGGGGGTGAGGGGAGGGAAAGGTGGAAGAAAATACATTAGAAGGGTAACAATGTTCAAGAAGTAATATACTCACTACCTTACAAAAGTAATTCCTCTACACATCAAAATAAAATAAAATTGTTAAAAGAAAATAAAAGTGTCAACCTGGTTGGTGGTTACATAGGAAGTGATCACAGGCACACAATGATGTGGCACATATATATTCACATTCAAACTCTCGTGTTCTGAAGGAAAAATAAATTGATCAAGTATGTGCTGGGTCAGTGTTTTCCTGACCAATTAAGAGGTCACAAAATCAATTCAGTGAATCATGATCAGCATTTTAAAGAGAAATAAAAGAAGAAAAGAAACAGTGAAAGGGATGATACATAGTATTGTTTCATGACAATTTTGCTTTAGATTCGTATCTAATGTCTTTGTCTATATACAGAATTGGATATAGATAAAGATATAGATGCATATATTATGTATTTCAGAGTCACTGCACCAGGTGGTTATCAGTTATTTAGGTTTCTGCAAAAGGACAGAGAACAAGAATATAAAATCAAAACAGAGACCCTTACGTTAGCTTAAAAGCATAAACCTAAAACATAAACTCTGGCTATAATGAATGGCTTTTTTCCTTCGCTGCTATATTAATAAGCATGCCTTGTTGAAAACAGAGTAGCAGTATCTTTGCCTCTGATGGACATGGGAGAGTTCACCAAGAGCTACCCATACTAAATTTTTACCATTCCTTATTCTCAGGATGAAGAACTTCCACTTCAGCATGATAAAACAAGAACTTCAAACCAGGTTTCTACTTCATATTTCCCACAAGCACTGCTGCATCAGCAAATGGCAAAGCAAGCACAGCTCTTGGCCTTCACTCAGCCAAGGCCAAGGCTGAGGGACTACAAACTTTGTGTCTCAGCATGCATAGGAACATGCAAGACAACATGCAGGACACAAGATTCCTTCCTGGAGTCTGAAGGTAACCAACTATATCAGGCAGAGATAAACTTCAGCCACTTCATAAAAACAAACATGTTAAAATAAAATCTCCAAAGCCAGGCAGATGCTTAGAAGAAACAGAGAAGAGAAGCTCCCTAATCTAAAGAGTTAGCACAACGAAGGTTCTCTAATGAATACTCATGTGAAAAGAAAACCATAAAGGGAATTCTATTTTCCCCATGATTTCTGCAGCTTCCCAGAAGGTGAGAGTTGACAGGTGCCTTAGAGATCATTTAGACTAGTCTTGCATTTATAGAAGAGGTAACAGAAGCCCAGAGAGGTTATGTGGATAAGCCAAAAGTCACAGTTAATGAGTGGCAGATCCCTATAGGACAAAAATCCTTCTACTATGCATGTTGTTAGATAAATCACACGTTATTCCGAAAATGCTAAACTCGTAGAGTTTAAAAGGAGTAGGCTGTGAGGATCTTGCCTCGTATTTAGCTGAAGACTGATGAACGTGGGAGGTCCTGCCTTGCCTAGAGACAGGCCTCTAAAATAACAAGCTTTAACTCCTACTTGCATGCTCTGGCCTGAGTTCAACAGTTCTGTGAGCCCAGGTAAGATGATGCCTTTATATTCACCCAGGATGCTAGTCTTCACCCCAATATTTGTGATGTCCTTGTTTCTCCCCTTTCTTTTTCAGTTTCCTTTCAAGCCAATTTTTTTCACCAATTCAAATTGCTGACAATAGGCTGAAAATAATACACTTTTTCTTGTGGTCTTGGTGTTTGAAATCAGGGCCTCATATTTGCTAGGCAAAAAAGTACACATTTTAAGATATTATTTTATAATACATATCAGTCCCTGGGGGCTGTTGCTTAATAAGATATTTCAAATCCAAAATTGGCCCCCAAACAGCTTGAAACTACATCCAACTTATGTTTGAGGCTCTGTAACTAAGAAACAACTTTTGAAAGGGAAGAAGATAAAAAATGAATTTAGGCTAGTGCAAGTGGATGCCAAAATTCAGTCCCATGAGATGTGCAAGTCTTCCAATCAGTTTGTAAATGAGGTAAAGAGAAACTCATGCACTTCTAAATATTTATTGTTGCTAAGTTTCATCACCGCTAATATACAGGTAATGAATGACTTTCTGTTCTGTGAAGTCAAGTATCACCACTAAAGTGATGACAAGTATTTGCCTGCCCCTACCCCTTACAGTTTTATCCTTTAAGTTGATGATTCAATTGAATTTCTTAAAAAAGTAGTTAAGAAAAAGAAAAAGATCATTGGCTTTAATATTTTACTTTATGTTGGAATATGTTACTAAGCACAGTGTACAGAGGTTTTGGAAGCCCTTGCGTTCTTACCACAGGACTGTGAAGAGGTCAAGGATATCATTCAGAGCAAAGCAGGAAAGGTGAGGCAAAACTGAGGCACTCCTCAACAGTTTATAAATACAGGACTAGCATTACATAAGTGGATTCCTCTATAGGACTAGGACTCACTAAGGATGGGTGACTGGGCATACCAGTGGGACATAGCAAATTCCTGCTTCTCCCTACAGCTTGAATTCCAGAGGAAAGTCTATTTAAAGCCCACCTACCCATCCAGATTCACATTAGAAACTGAAGCAGCTGTAACTGGAAATTCAGACTCCAATGAATTAATGTCATTGAGTAGTAAAATTTTAAGAAGCAAACATAAAATGGTTAGCACTTAAGTTGGGAGTAAACCTTACAGGATTCAGTACTTGGAAGTGGTGGTGTGGTTCAACATGAAAGAGAGCTTGCCTTCTTTCCTTGAGCTGAAAAGCTCGGGGATGGAGCCCACGCCCAGAGTTCAAGCCCCACAACTGATCAAAAAAAAAAAAAATTATTGATGCACAGAGGGATTGCGTTTACATAAGTCAGGAAATGACAATGTAACTGTTTTTTTGGTTTTTTTTTTTTGGTGGGTCATGGGGCTTGAACTCAGCCTGGGCGCTGTCCTTGTGCTCTTCAGCTCAAGGCTATCACTGTATCCTTGAGTCAAACCCCACTTTCCATTTTCTAGGGGGTTAATTGGAGATAAGAGTCTCAAGTCCTTTTTGTGCCCCAGCTGGCTTTGAACCTTCATCCTCAGATCTCAACCTCCTGAGTAGCTAGGATTACAGGTGTGAGCCACCTCACTGGCCCAGTTTTTTGTTTGTTTGTTTGTTTTGTTTTGAAGTTCCTGCCCTCTCTGGCTCCTCAAGTTGTATAGTTCATTTTCAGCTAATTTGTTTCCTCTTAACCTCCTCAAATCAGATAAATCTACATATAAGAAAAAAAGGGGCAGACGTAAAAAGACAAACAGTGACAAGGAGGGGAAAACTGAAAAAAAATATCGCAAAAAGGAAAATAAACTTCTTGTTTCCATATCTTGGAGTTCCTTTCTATAAGTATCATTTTATCTGATCATATGCATATAGTTATTGAGCCTTTGTGATCCTTTTCTAAGTACATCTTTCTTTGGTATCACTGTGTGAATGTTTAGAGTCCTGTTTCATTTATCATGCCCAAGTATAATTTTTTGTCTACTTCTATCCATTGAGTTTACTTGTAGATTTATATGCCCATTCTAATTATTGCAAATGAGGGAACCATACAACCTATAATTTTTTGGATCTGGCTTTCTTTGCATTAAGCAAACCAACTTGATAGTTTTGTCTCTACCCTTCTTACATGGGCTTTTTTTCATTCTTTAAATGCACCATTGATTAGTTTTTCTTCTGAGAATGCTCTTCTCCTTATTGCCCATATCTGTGTGATTCGATTATCAGCTAAAACATAAAAATTGTCAAAAATTCTTTTCCATGTCATTTAATTAATCTACTTACCACCCAACTTTCCACCTATCATTCTTGTCCTACTATTCTATTTCTTCCACAGTATTTGAAATTAGAATTCACTGGTTTCTGTTTGTTTATTCGTTTTTTTTAATGGTGGTCCAGGGGTTTGAACTCAGAACCTGAGCATTAGCCTTGCGCTTTTGTGCTCACAAATAGTGCTCTACCATTTCAGCTACGGCTCCTGTTCTAGGTTTTTTGGTGTTTAACTGGAGATAGGAGTCTTAGGAGGTGGTTGTAGTCCAGGGTTGCCATGTTGATCCCACAGCACCGGTTGGGTTGGAATGATCTCCCCAGGATCTTTGTCCCCTTCCCCCTGTCGCCCCGCTGGCCTCTCCTCTCCTGCATCCCAGGTACGGGGTCCATCAGATGGCCCCCCACACCACCACCACCGCTGGACAGCCAGCAGCCTTCTGCGCTCTTGACACCCAGGCATCACCGCTAGGAAACCCGGATCCGAGTCCCCTGGACCTAGATCCCGGAGCTGCGATCCTAGGGTCTCCATGAACCGCGCCTCTCCTGAGAGCTGGAGTGGGAAAGGCATAGGCTAAGCGTTCTGGCAAGTTCTAAAGCAGTCAGAGCTGACCTGGAGAGGGAGGGCAGGGTACACCAGGATGGAGCCTATAGGGGAAACCCAGACAGGCTAGCCAGCCCTGACCATGTCCACCCACGCCCTGCCCTCCCAAACGCAAGCCTGGTACACTAGCCACCTCTTCCTCCAGCTCGCTCCCCTCCTCTCCCCATCCCCTCCCCTTCCTCAAATATGTTTCCCTCAAGGCTGGCACACTACCCCTTGAGCCATAGCTCCACTTCCAGCTTTTTGCTGGCTCATTGGAGATAAAAGTCTCACGGACTTTCCTGCCTGTGCTGACTTCAAACTGGGATCCTCAGACATCAGCCTCCTGAGTAGCAAGGATGCCAGGCCTAGCCACCGCACCCAGCCCCTTCTGTTTTGCCTGATGTGTGTGTGTGCATGTGTGTGTATGTGTTAAAAAAAAAAAAAGAGAGAGACTTTAGGATTTTTCCTGCCTAAGCTGGCTTCAAAAAGGGATACCCAGATCTCAGCCTTCTAAGTAGAATTATAGGCATGAGTCATCGGCATTGGCGAGTCTTCACTGTAATATGTTTTCTTCACCTTGGTAAGACAATCATTTTTTGGCCATTTTTTAAAATTTTTAATTTCTACATTTCCTTATTAATTCCAAGAAGTACTAAAAGAAAGACTCATCAAAATATTTCATTCATAGTAATGAGTATATACATATGAATACACAAATAATAAAAACAAAGAATACACATATAATAATAATCTAAAATAAACATTTTACATAAAACTATAAATCTGCCATTTGATCCACATAGTGTCAGAATCATGGATTTCCCTACAACTTAAAATTGTAATCTCTTGTAGGCATGAGCTATTTTGCTAGTGTATAATTTTTCCATCATCATCAAAAAAAACCCTGCATAATGAAATTGTATGACCTATCTTTTAAAAAAATATTGAAAATTAAGCTTTCAACCATACCATAGATTTCCTTCCAAAATAACTGTTAATGTCCAAGCATGTAAACAGAAATGAACAATTTACCACTTCATAGCTCTTAGGATGTTTATGGACATGAGACTTATTCCTTTAAAAAAAAATAGGAATATCAGGGGCCAGGAATTCAGCCTTGTGGCACAGTGCTTGCCTAACATGCACGAAGCCCTGGTTCAATTCCTTGGTACCACATACATAGAAAAAAGCCAGAAATGGTGCTGTGGCTCAAGTGGTAGAGTTCTAGCTTTGAAAAAGCCCAAGGACAGTGCCCAGGCCCTGAGTTCAAGGCCCAGCATTGGCAAAAAAAATTACGAATATCAGTGTTTTGAAAATTTTAATAATAGTTTTGAGATATCTTCAGATAAGTCATTAATGAGAAATAATTTTAGTCTCATCATATAATAAAGTAATATTATTTTGATGTATGATTTTCTGTAACCTTGAAGTAACAATTGCTTAGTGTCCTTGTTAACCATAAATACTTGAATTTATCTATTTTTGGAACCAAGAAAAATCAAGGAAACAAAATGTTTACCTTGTTCTGCTACAAATATGATATATATTTTATAAGCAGTATGATTGGGTTTTTTTTTGCTAGTCCTGGGGCATGAACTCA
>NC_143520.1:33156261-33158761 GCF_031878675.1 Megascapheus bottae | reverse complement strand
CTGTAGACAACTGTTCGTCCTTTTTTTTTGGGGGGGGGTACCTGTTTGGGATCTTGAACTCAGGGTCTGGGTGCTGTCCCTGAGAGTTTTTGTTGTTGTTGTTGTTGTTTGAGGTCCCCCACACCCCCACAAAGCTAGTGCTCTACCACTTGATCCAGATTCTCATGACCTTTTGTGCCTGGGCTGGCTTCAAATCATGATCCCCAAATTTCAGCCTTCTAAGTAGCTAGGATTACAGACATGAGCCACCAGTGCCTAGTTTCTGTTCTGTTTTACTTGCAAGCATTTCTTTAGCTATTTGCTATACTCCTTCAGTACTAGACTTTATCCTAGAAATAGGAGGGTCTTGATTGCATGGGCCTTCTCATCTCTGTGTAACAATGTAAACATTAACACATAGGGAAATTTTCCTTAATTATTTCTTTTCAGCTTACCCTTAAAATGCATGCTGATACTGTTTATATAACTAATATGCCTGTTTATGTCCTTTTTTATCTAACCAACAATTTATCACTGTTTCTTGCCATGTCCCCTACTTATTCTTATCTTGTTCATCATCTATGACTAGAACAGAATTTCTGAGTAGGAAAGGCCACATTTTCTCATATCTATGAAGTTCTCTCAGTATATATTCAATTAAAGATACACTAATGCATCATTTAAAATTTGTATGATGGCACCAGACTATTCAAAGGTGCTGAGACTATTCTCACCCTTGGTGATCTTTACCTGGTAGCTTGGTAAGGGATTTTGGCTGTCCCTTCTTTGAGAGAGTTGCCCACCCTAAGAGTTCAACGCCAAAATGGAAATGCAAAGAGAGGAAAAAACCTTCTTCCAGAATCTAAGTCTGGAACTTGCAGTCTCCTCTCTTGCCACAATCACCTTGTAAGCTCCAGGGCCAGACTGTTTAAAATTGAATTCTTGCTCTATACCCCACTAGAGTGTATCTTTTCCCAAGATGTTTGACCTGTCTTGGTGTCCTTTATTAATTGGAGAATACAAAATAGTATCTCTGCATGGATGCCTGTAATGATTAAATATGAAGTACTTAAGAGTTTGGCACACTGGGGGTGGTGGTGCTATTATTGATGTTTTTTAAGTCCAGTTTTCAGTGACAGAATGGATCAGTATTATTCTCTTATAAAATAATTTCAGGATGGAATCCTGTGATTTACAGTAGCCACACTCTGATGGTGAGATTTTATTCCTCCTCTGTTTCTAAGCATGGTATAGGGCATTGAAAGGTCATGACATTTAAGCATGAAACATACAATTTAGGAGTTTGGGAGGGCACCTGCTGTGGACGGGAGCCACTCCAGGTGCTAACATAGGTGCTGCACCACCACCCTATGAGGTAGGCAGTGGGATTCCATTTTACAGAACCAGCTAAATGTTCATGAGGAGAAGGGGCCTATTGAAAGTTCACGCAGTTAGATGATGAAACTAAGTTTTGTTTTGGTTTGGTTTTGGTTTTCTTGTCTCTGACCTCAAAATGCAACATTTCTCTCCATGCAGTGTCACACTTTTCAAAACCAAGCACACAAGGTACATGCTAAGAAGAGATTTTATGGTTTTTGACATTTATGTTGCACACATTCAAAAGAAATAAAAATAGGCACCATGCTGCTGATATAATTACTAGAGGCTATAAAAGTCATGTAAAAATCTGGAGAGGGGGCATGGGAATAGTCAGAGGAAAAGCATAAACAAGGGAGCAGTGACACAAACTGGTTCTACATACCATCCTAATTCCCTCATGCAACTCCACACAGTCCTGTAGAGTTCCATGACAGAAGATCAAGCCTTGATTTTGAAGTTGGAAATCTCCCCATCTGCTGGCAGTGGCAATGCCAGCAAGCCACAGGTGGGCACCACATGAGCAGGTGAGGAAAACAATGAGAAAGGGGAGGATGCCTCTGAAAAAGCACATCTATTCCAATTACCCTGCTCAAATGCACTGCTTATGCCATACTCAGTCATTTATTTTTCTCAGTTGTCAGTTTGGGAGACTTTTAGAAAGAAGAATCTAGGCTTTGGAAATCTCTGAGAAGTAAGGTGAAACAGCCTCAGGAAGGGAAACTGGTTGAGCTCTGAGCCTGCAGGTGCTGGGGCAAGGATACCACACTACACTGAG
The DNA here is from genome assembly GCF_031878675.1 of Megascapheus bottae. Lineage (NCBI taxonomy): Eukaryota > Metazoa > Chordata > Mammalia > Rodentia > Geomyidae > Megascapheus > Megascapheus bottae. The sequence continues at coordinate 33,156,627 of NC_143520.1, read as the reverse complement.
CAGACGTAACTGGTCCTTGGCTCAAAGCTTTTCATTCTGCAATCTGAAAGAAACCTGAGAACGAACACTGAAGGATCAGAACAGACATGGATGCTTGACACAGAATTAGTAGCTATTTTTGAGAGCTGGTCTTGTTTTGGATCATTCATGTAACAGGTCTTCAGCAAACAATGACCATGAAACCAAGTTCATCATTTAAGGAAATACACAAAATGAGATGGCTTGCTAAAGTTTACAAACTAACTCAGGGATAAGGAGCAGCAAAAAGATGAAAACATTGAGCTTAATACAAGATTTACATAATTCTGATTGAAAAGAGACGTTAAAATTTCTTGTAATGCTGTTGAGACAGGGTAAATGGGTCTA
>NC_143520.1:33101261-33151261 GCF_031878675.1 Megascapheus bottae | reverse complement strand
CGGGAGAGAATTAACTTTATACTCTTCTATGTAAACACTATTTGTGCAGCATATTATAAGTTTAATAAAAATGATATATCACTTCTCTCTTAGATTGATAATTTGCATAGAACTAGTAGGTAGGGGATTTTGGTCCACCTCTCCCTCCCTTTCTCTCTCTCTCTCTCTCTCTCTCTCTCTCTCTCTCTCTCTCTCTGTTTCTCACACACACACACACAAACACACACACACACACATACACACACATACACATGTATGCACATACACACACGTACACACACACATACATAATCTCATACACACAATCTCATTCACACACATATCACTCACACAACAGTGCTTACAGCATTTTTGGAAAGGTAAGTCTAATAGCAAACTGAATCCTAAGAAGTCATTATTCTTATGTAAAGGATATTTAATTAGAGCTTATTCACCCCTAAAAGTTTCTGCTGTTAGATCCACAGGATCTTGGAAAATACAAAGAAAACAAAACAAAAAGAACAGGATAATATATTTCTCAAGCAATACTAAACAAATAGTTTTAACTCTAACTGAACTTACAGGAACAGATATATTAGAATTCTTTTATGTCGTCTAAAGATGGAGAAGTTAAAGAGCTAATGTGTAAGAAGTGCTTCTAGGACTGAACCTATCCAGTTTGTTCCATTGTGTTGTTTTGTTTTGAAGCATTTTATTTTCCACAGTTGGAATCAGCTGAGCATAGAGTGTGAGCAGTGACTCTGAATTTCCTTTGCTTTTGTCAAACTGTGTCACAACCGTAAAGTTATTTTAACAGAGTTTATTTGCCTAGGCATTTCCTTTCTCTTGTAGTAATGTAAGAGAAAAGGAAACAACAGTTTAAAATGTAAGTAAAGTTGAGTGGAAATGAGGGACTGCTCCAGCTTGAATCTGAAGCAGGCATACTGAATTATCAGTATGTATGATTTTTAAGTTAAAAATGTATTCAGGGCCGGGAGTTTGGCCTAGTGATAGAGTGCTTATCTTGCATGCATGAAAACTGGAGTTTGATTCCTCAGTACCAAACACATAGAAAAAAACTATGACTCAAGAAGTAGAACTCTAGCCTTGAAAAAGCCCAAGGATAGTGCTCAGGCCCTGAGTTCAAGCCAGGACTGGCAAAAAAAAAAAAAAAAATTCTTTGGCTTCTTTCAACTTTCCTCAAGTAACTGCAGTAAGAATTGGACAAACTTGAAAGATCCGATTTCTTTCTTTCTAATACCAGTCATGATTGCTTTGTCATGTCAATAGATAATACATTTTGTGTTTCAAAAACCCATTATATACCATATCATAATAACTGATATGATTGATGTACTTGGTGTGGTTATTACGCTGGCTTCCTTGAAGTAACTAATAAATATTTAGTCAAAAACAATCCCCACGGGGCCGGGAGTTTGGCCTAGTGGCAGAGTGCTTGCCTAGCATGCACAAAGCCCTGGGTTCCATTCCTCGGTACTACAAACACACAAAAAAAAGCCGGAATGGTGCTGAGGCTCAAATGGTAGAGCTCTAGCCTTGAGAAAGTCCAAGGACAGTGCTCAGGCCCTGAGCTCAAGCCCAGGACTGGCAAAAACAAAAACAAAAAACAAAAAAACAACAACAAAAAAATAATCCCCTTGGTCAAAGATCCATCTCTTGCATTGACATCAATATAGTGGCCAGGTCTTAAGCCTCAGTACTGTATGAGTATGCAGACAAGCAGATTTCACAATCAGATGACAGTGAGACTCAGGCTTACTGTGCCAACCTCTCCTTACTGACTCTTCTCTCATCTTGGGCCAGCTTAGGGATCTGAGAGCCTGTTGCCATTAGAAAGAAGTCACCTGACCATGAAGTTTCCCTCCTGTCTATTTTCAATCCCTCCAGCTCTCACAGTCAGCATGAGTCAGGGCTCCTCACCACTATCCTGGCCAGCACAGTTCTCCTAAAGGAGTACACACACCTTTCCCATAGGGAAGCATGGACCAGAATAGGTACAATAATTCCATAGACTGTATACAATATCTCTACTTTTAGCTTCATGTGTGCCTTCAAAATCCTTTTCTTCTAAGTTTAGGGGAAATTCTGGTGAAATAATACCCACATGTATAAATTCATCTACCCAGGGAAAACCTGATCAGGAATGTATTTCACTGGATTCTCATAACATTCCTTCAAGGGAGTGGGGGTGGGGACAGTTCTCATTTTATAAATGAGTAAACAGAGATGAAGACATTTGAACTATCTTTCACTCATCTAGAAATGATTTTATTTCTTAATCCATTTCCTGTCTACACTCAGAGTCTCACTGTGCTTTCTTTGCCACCTCTGGACATGTATCTGAGTTAAGAACACACAGGTAAAGGAAGGATTTCTCAGTATTTAGCAGAGTAGGATAGTGTAAGTAAACTGTTTCTATAGACACAGTCATGCTCGAGAGAGAAAAGGAGAGAACTAAAGGCAAGGCCAGAAACTTGAACTTGATTGAAATTTGAAAGAAAGATAAATGGCATATTTGGAAGAGATTCTAGTATGCATTATAAATGTACTAACAAGTTAAGTTGCATCCACCATTTAGAGGTTGAATTGTTTTAAGTTGCTTGAAGGGCTTTTTGAAGTTAACATTTTTTTCTAAAACTTACCAAAATTATATTTTATAATATTTATTTTTTATCTTCTAATATATAGATGAATATAACATTGAAATCCACTCTACAAATGAATGGATAGCTGTATACTAGGTAATTTATGTATTCATATGGACACTTCTGCTGTCTTAGTTAAAAGTTTCTTCTAGAATCTGAGGTTAGATATACAATTCAGAACATTATTCTTTATTCAGATGAGAGAATACAGTTAGAATATTAATACTAAGACAAATTTAGAGATTATGTATGTCATCTGATTGATAGATTGGGAACAGAGTTGTTTTTCAACATTCATATTTCTGGGTTTTTATTGCATACCCTTTTCTGTTTTTCCCTACCTTGTTTCCCTGCCCTCCTTCCCTCCTTCTCTCCTTCCTTCTCCCCCACCCCTCTCTCTATCTCCTTTCTTTTTCTGTCTCTCTCTGTCTCTCTTCCCCCTTCCTTTCTGGCTCATGGTTAGTGCTCTACTGCTTCAACCAGACTTCCAGTTCGGGTCAACTGAAATAAAGAGTCTTATGGACTTTCCTGTCTGGGCTGGCTTTGAACCACCATGCTAGGATCTCAGCTTCCACATAACTAGAATTACAGGTGTGAACCACTAGCAAACAGCTGCATTGCCTCATTGACATTATCTATGTTACATATGTGCACACACACATATACTGTCACCAGAACTGCACATAATGCTTTTCAAGTATTTTTTACTTACTAAAATTAAAGGAGGGCTGGGAGTTTGGCCTAGTGGTTAAAGTGCTTGCCTAGCATGCATGAAGACCCGGGTTCGATTCCTCGGTACCACATACATAGAAAAAAGCCGGAAGTGGTGCTGAGGCTCAAGTGGTAGAGCTCTAGCCTTGAGAAAGTCCAAGGACAGTGCTCAGGCCCTGTGCTCAAGCCCAGGACTGGCAAAAAAAAAAAAAAAAAAAAAAAAGGAGAAAAAAAGAAAATTATAAGTGTCATCCAAGTTTTTATAAAAATTTGTTTTCAGGGTCCTTTTCTCCCCCATCCCTGGTAAACGAACCTAGTACATTGCATATGCTTAGAAAGTACTCTACCATGGACTACATTTTCATTCCTTATTTTTTATTGATTAATTTATTTAGGGAAATAGATGATACTAAGTTGCACAATTTAGCCTTAGGCTTATAATGCTCCTATTTCTACCTCACAAGTAACTGGGATTATCAGTATCCCCTCCTGGCTAAAATTACCTTACTTTATACATGTCTAACAAATATAAAATTGAATGACTGGATACTAAATGGGAAATGCTTGCATTTGTCAGAAAAAAGCTATGCCTCTGGTCACCTGGTTTTCATACGAGTATTTGTAATTCTCAACAGCTGGAAGAGTCACACTGCTACTGGCTCATTATCACCATGTTATTCATCTTGGGCATGATATAAGTATATTGGCTGCCAAGAAATTTGGACTTTAAAATAATTTGTAATTTTGTTCATTTTTCAACTGATAGATGCAAAATATATTTAAGACATTTAAATTTCCTAAGTGAAAGAAAAGACAGAAATACCTGTCCATTCTTGGGAAATTTAAGTAGGCAGTCCTTGAAAGATCCCTTGGAAAACTCTGTATTTTCTCAGGTTTAACTAAATAATTTATGCATACTTTCACTTTGGCATGATGAAGCAATTTTAGCCTTTAAAACCCACAACTACTCAGGAGGGAAAAGGTCTGGTTCCTGCAACTTAAATAATTTAAGCATCCAGGTGGAAATGCTTTCAGCAGTTTCCCTTTTTGAGACAAAGGAAGAAGACCAGAATTTTATGATACCAAGAAAAAAGAATTGATAAAGGGTATAATATCAGATGTATTTAATTTGGAACAAAAATCCTATAATATTTGTTGAATGACAGGAACCAGAACTAGGCATAAACTGTCATGTCTGCTTTTTTGCTGTTTATAATAAGTGGACACACAGAAAATGAGGTGTAAGCCTAGCTTTTAGCCAAATGTATGTGCACATCAGCATACAAAGAGAAATATCTATAAAGGTTAATATAACTCTAAAACTTCTACCAGCCTAAGACTTAAACTGGCTATCTGATATCTTAAGGGCAGTAATGTTAAGATATACTCTAATTTCTGATTTTCTTGGGTTATATAAATTTGTACATCATGATATATAGCTAAGTAGATCAAGATGAAGGATATGGAACAAAACATCACTACTTTTGGGCTATAGAGTTGCAAGAAAGTACACACAGAACAAGTAAAATACCGAAGAGTTTGAATTTAGGTGTCTGATGTAATGGGCCCGTTGAGTACCTGGCCCCTTAGCCTCATGTCACATTTCAGAGCTGCCATGGGGAATTTCATCTCACTTGCAGGTCTGAAACAACATACTAACTAAAGAGGATGTGACTTGGAACACAACTCTTGAAGTTTAAGGCACTGCTTATAATCACAATGTACTGAGAGTTAAAAGTAGTTTCTGATGTCTTATTAACCTACCCTCAAATGGACAAGGCATTTCAAGCTGCAGTGTTTTTGTTTTTGATTTTGTGGGAGGAAAAATGCTCAAGAAACTCATTGATAAACCTCTGTTTTTGCTGTTGTTTTTAATCTTTGTCCGACCCACATTTGATAGCAAATGGAAAGGGGAATAAGGTAACAGGTAGAACTAGAGATAGCTGGTTTCCTTTACAGCTGAGCATAAAAAAAGAAAATCTTGCCTTGAATGTATTCTTAAGATTGAGTGACCATTTTATTCTCTTATGGAGACACATTGGTCTTTAATATTCATGGATTTTAACACTCCAAAACTTTGGGCCCTGGCTATCACAATAGGCCAGTAAAGAGAGGTCCTGCTGTAACCACATGAGATAGCCAATGGTTATAGTATTTTACCTTGTTATCTGATATATTGTATATATGTTTATTTGGTTATTTGAAATAGGATAGGGAAGGGGGAAAAACAAGATGAGGAGGGGGAGTGGGGAGGGAAATGAGGACCAAGACATGAGAAGGGTATCAATGTTTGTGAAGTAATGCACCTTCTATCTGGTGAATATAATGTAACCCTTCTATTAATTACAATAAAAGATATATGAAAAAAAGAGAGGTCCTGCTGAAAAATCTGAAGAGTGGTTTCCCTCTGAGCCAACAGGAAAGGCTTAGCCTGGCCAAGGCCACATAAAAGAGGGTTGCTGAAACCCACATGACACGTCCAGAACAAGGTCGCTGTGCTATGATGATTTCACTCTGAATGTGAACAGGCTCTGTGCTTGCTGTGGGGTATGGGTGAGGGTCATCTAAGTGACACTGGCTGGAGACTTGGACTGAGGAGAGCTATATTAAACTGTGGGCAGGTCAGTGCTGTGAAGGAATTTAAGAGACAGTATTCTTGATATCTAAATAGACTAGAATGCTGACAGCTAAGGTACGGAATGTGAACAGAGGCCTACAATGACTTAAAGTGGAGTGGGTAGTTGTTCTTTCATTTTCTTTTTTCCTTTTTCTTTCTTTCTTTCTTTTTTTCCTTTGTCATCCATTGACTTCAATTAAGCCCAACCAGCCTTTTAAGCATGGGAAAGTTGGAGAACTTTTTTGTTGTTGTTTAAAGTGACCTTGTTCCCAGGGTTTGCCCTACAACTTCTCTCAGCAATGTAGCAAGGATGAACATTCACATTCCTGTTCTGAATCTCAGAACAGGGCACCTGGTGTAAAAAGAAAATTCTAATCTCATCTGAAGTATAACATTTAGAGCACTGTGCTTGAAGGAAAAAGAAACTTTTTTTTTTGGAAAAAGGAAAAGAAGTCGTTTTTGTAATCCTGCTGGTTATACTTCTTAACTATATTATTTAAGTCAATTAATTCAAATTTAAAAATAATGAAATTACTAGCAGAGAGTCTAAACTTCTCTGAGTATATTAAATTGGGCAGATTGCTTCTCTCCTTCTAATTATGAATGTTGCAGTTACAAAAGAAACTGTCATTTTGATAGAGCAAAAGACAATCTGTCTGCCAAAAATGTCCAACCATAATTCTAAAAAAAAGTCATCGGCATGAAGAACATGCTACTTTGTTTGATGTACTGTCTTACTGGGAACCTAATTTGCTTCAACCTCTGAGACAACACATAACATAAGTTTGTATGACTAATTTTTCTTGGAAATATGAGTAATTAGAATGAGAGGCCATTTTCATAGCAGGAGTGGACAGGTTTAAAAAAATTTTAAGTAAATACTACAGTTATTTTCTTTGCTTTTTTTATGGCATTCCTAAAACCAAGTCAAAGGGAGATGCTGAGCTTTGTACTGGAAAATGTGAGTCCCCATGTAAACTGTGAGCGATTGCAAAGTACAGAAAGGTTTATTACCTAAGGTGAGCCCTCCCAGAGTTCTCAGAGTATAAAAGCATTAAGCGTATGTTCTAACAAAGTCATAAAAATCAATAAACAGGAACCCCCCACCTGTGCAATGGCCCCAATGTTAAGTTTTATACATGTAGTAATAGTGCATATCAATTTTCACCACCCTTCCTACGCTAGCTATTATAGGGCCTACCACCACCGGAGGGACAGCAAGAGCAGCACCATTCGTCCATCCCACAGAGTTGTCTACATGCCAGGCCTATTGCATCATTGTCAGTTTTATTCTATCTGCAAATGGACAAGGCTGCAGTCCTAGCTTCTATACACCCACTCTGTTACAGCAACAATTGCAAACTGTGTGCCTCTGTTTAAAGAGTGTCCAGGTCCTTCTGCAAGAAAAACAGAACTGTTGCATATTAATACCCCCAGACCCCGGGTGACCACACAATGGAAAGGGAAAAGCCATGTCAATTCTACCAATATGTGACTTGTCCAACAACTACAGGCTGTGGGTTTATCCACCCAGGTTTTTAAATAATAAGAATGATAATAAATACTTGAATAGCATCTGGATGACCAAGTTTCTACAGCAACCAGTTAAAATCTGAGTACTTCCTAAAAGCTGGAAGATTCAGAAAGCACAGGTCACCCTCTTAGTACACAAATGGTGACATATGCTAAAACTTAGTCCCTAAATATGCAGTGATTTTTTTACCAGATTATGGAAATAACTACTAACATCACACTTATTTCATAATTAAAAGAAATCCTCCCATCCAACCTCCCCATTTTTACCAATAAGGCAGAAAATATCACTGAATGTCTAACCTTTGTACCACATCCACTCTTGGACATCTATTACCCTGCGCAGGGTGCAGGCTGGGAAAAGGCTTAATAAACCCCAGCCACTTGTTGGCCAAGAGGTCCAATAACTTTGTGTGGTGGGGGACACTTCTATACTTCTATAGGGGTATCCTGGGGGAAAAAACATAAAAGAAAACATACCTTGTTTTAATTATCATGCAAAGATAACTGCTCTGTGTTAATGAGAAACATTCAAGGAGACCATTCTAACAGGGATTGGGTAATTTTTTTTCATTCTTTTAATGTTTTTATTAGTTAGTTTTAATAGACACTCCCCCCACCCCCGCCCAAGGCTGTTGGTGATGATCCTTCTCTTCCGAAGTAAACAAAGCAAAGCAAAATAAAGGGGAAAACCCAGGAGTTTTATCTGTCAGGAGTTTGCCTTTGACAGCACTCACATCACAGAAGTGCATTCACAGGTACTTAACGCTCTGTCCTTTAGGAGCATAAAAATAGAATAAAGTTGCACAGTGAATGAGAAATTCTAATGTAACTCAAGTGCCATGGCATGAAGTAGACAAAAATGAGCCACTCCACACTTTTCAGAACTGAAAAATAATACCAGAAAAGGAAAGAGAAATAGGGCAATAGAACTTTATTGTGATTCCCAAGTAGGTATGTGGAAGTTTTATTGACTTCAGTAGCTGCTTGTGGAGAGGATGAGCAAATGAGACATTCCTTGGAATGCAAAGTAGAACACTGCAGTTGTGAACAGCTGGCATACAATAGATAATTTAAAGGAAAGTGACCCTCATGTGTAATTTTTAAATGAAGAACTGTCAGGCCCCATTGGTTCCAACAGGGCCTGCCAAGGCCAAGATTAGTTTATAGAGTATTGTATTAGCAGAGTTTTCTGAAAGACCAGCATGAAAACATAATAGGGCGATTCAGTAAAATTCAATGTTTAAAAAAATTGTGCATATTATTTGTTAAACTGCATTAATGTTTGCTTCCTCTGGGTTTCGAATGAAAAACCCAATAGGGCCACTTCTGTGATAAACAATTTGAGAGGAAAAAAAGACCTTCTAAACAGTTGTATGTTTAGAAGTAACCCCCAAAAGTTAAAAGGAAAAAGCAAATGGTGGCTATCACACTGTGACACTGAGTGTGTCTGACTCAGAGGCCTTGGAAGCAAATAGGGCAAGAAGCAGAAAACTGCATAAACCCATTCAAGTAAAGTTCTTGTTAGGAAGGATGGAAATTCTAAGCAGTCTGTGAAGGATGAAATGAGATCTAATTGGGTATAGTAACATTCATTTCAAAAGGAATAGCTGAAGTAAATCATAGAGAGAAAGAAACAGGCAACCTCTTCCATAAAGGTCAGCCATTTAAGTGAATACTGATACTTCCTTAGAACCAGTTATCTCACTTGAACACATGGTAGAATGACAATGATAATCAAGTGACACACCATGGTTTCAAGTGGTGTCACCTCTATTGAAAACATGGATTCAAAGTAGAGCAAAGACTGAATACTCAGGGACAACATCCTATTTACCTAGCAGAAAGCTTTATATATCTAAAAATGGTGACTGTTTAGCATCTGGAGTGAATGTATGTATCAGCCTTGATTTTATTTTGTGATACTGTGAAGTTTTAAATCACGTTTAGACAATAAAAAATAAAATAAATAAATGACATTTAGCTTACCTCATTATCCTCCTTGGGTACAATCTTTGATATTGTGGTGTTGGTATACTTTGGTGTAAATGTTTTTAGGAAATTTTAGGTACTTATACTCCAAGTTAATGGGATCCTTGGTATGCTCTCTCCCTTTTAATGTTGCACTGATGTGGAATTAATCTCTCTATTTTGGTGGTTTGTCTTTGCTACAAATATTAAATAATCAAGTCAACATCTATATATATTTAAATCTACCATTTTGTTATTTCAAGAGGCAACTATTCAATTCCATATTTATAGCTGCTTAAGTCAAAGTCTACTAATTAGATAACATCGCTGGGATTTACAGGTATTATAGAATATTCTTTACTAGACACTATATTATAAGCAATCATTAATTCAAGTATAAAAGAGTTTAAATACTAACATGTTTTTAATTTGTTTTATAATCTAAACAAGCAATTAATGTACATTAGTAAGTGTAATTGTATTTTTGGCATCTATCCATTCATTTGGTCCACCGTGACAACTCCAGCAAACTCATTAGTAAAACCTAGTAACCACAACACATAGGCAAGACTCATCAGTGATGTCTCTTAAATATAGCTTATATATTGTTACTCTAATACTGAGAGATTATAGCCTCTTACAGATGTTCCCAGCAAAGACCTTGACAGATAGTTCCAATACAAACATCACTTTCGAATGGCCATAAAACAAGCCTTAATGAGGAGATAAACTTGTTTACCTTTGACTAGGTGAGCTCCTTGATAAGATAACATGGAGGAGTACTTTCCCAGAGTTAAATATATACCGAAATTGCTGGCTACTACCATTATGTTGGGATTCTAGAGGTGAGAATGGATGTCCTGAGAGCACCTTATTGTCCAACTCATCTCTCCATTGGCCAATGGAAAGAGCAATACACACATAAGAATATTTTATAACATCTGTCAACTTCAATGGTTTTTAGGAAATTCATTGTGTTACACATATGTGATCCCAGTCCTCAGGAAGCAGAGATAGGGGGACCATCAGTTTGAGGCCAGCCTGGTCTACTTAGCAAGATTCTGTTTCAAATAAATCTCAACAACCAAAACTCATTCCCAGAAGCTAAGATTCTATGGTGATGTACAACTCAACTATAACTTCTTCCGTGCTCCTTTATCAAGGAACCATGAGGAATAGCAATTTGTTTCCCCCAATTTTATATTGCTCAAGACTACTACTGTGTTAAGTCCATACTCTGTTTTTAATGAATAATGATCTAAGTGTAGGTATCTTTTGCCAGATGTTATTAAGCACCCATCACAATACTGAACAAAAAGTATTCTCTTTACTCACTTCAATTGACCTTCGTACTATGTGTCTCTAGGATATTCTGTGCAAAGGTATACTCATTCAATTTCACACAAGGAGTCTCTTATTACTGGTTCCTGGCTACTTCCATAAACAGTTACTCTTAGCCTACTGAGCAAATATGTAAGTCTTCAAATCAGAAAAAAAAAAAAAAAAGTAAGGCCAAAATAGCAAGCTGCTACATCACTTGAATGGACTATAAAATAAAGGAAATATGAATAAAAGGTAACTTATTCAGTGTCACTCGTACATATTTATGGTTTAAAAATTAGTCAAAGTTTATGTCCTGAGGTTGCACCTACAGGAAGCCAGATGTGCCTTCTGCATGTGACCTAAGACAAGCCTAGAGCAACAACTAGATAATTTCTCGCTCATCCTCTACACCGACGATTGCAGCAGCTTTCTGAGGTGAGAGAAACTGACAGCACTAACTCTCCAGGGCAGAACTTTCCAGTCAAGTGGATCAACGGACTGAAAATCTCTTATGAATAGTCATTAGGCCTTCATTACAAACCCCTCAAAACCCAGTTCTCTTTTCGCAACCAAATGCCTTTTGTCATCTTCACAAGGTGCATCATTTAATTACCAATTGATTTCTTTATATATGACAACATGTCAGATAGCAAAATACAGTGTATCTCCCTTAGGGGGAAAGTCTGTTAACTATCAGTATACCAGATTACAGAATTATCTGAAAAGCAGATACCTTATGTACTATTTTTTCACCATAACTACTTTTCCTATCGTCAATTTCATTTTGGTGAGCAAACCATTTAAAGCAAAAGTTAATGAGAGTCATGATGGAGTCCGCCTAGGCCCTGGAATGCTGTCAAATTAGCAGAAACACATTTTTAAGCTCTCCTTATATGAAAAACAACATATATAGAAAATAGTGAATTCCAAAATGTGACATATAGAGAATTACCATAGCCCATCTCTCTATAGAGGGAAAAAAAAAATCCAACAATGGTTCTCTTTATACCAAGAACTTCCTCAGCTTCTGATTTAGGTAATGCACTGAATCTTCAGACTGCGCAAGTGCAGTCTGATAATCAAGTCAGTACTGTATTAATAAGCTGAATAATAAGGGAATTTCAAAAATGTACAGGACTATTATACCGTAACAATAAAACCTCAAACGGAATAAACCAGGGCAGAGCTGAAGGTAGGCGTCAGAAAATAATGAAACCAGTGTTGCAGCAATGCACTCCATTGTGTGGCAGAGTAAATGCCTGCTTTTTTTTCATACACAGAAGTCACATTACATGAGTCCGAAATGTTCTGAGAGTGTCACTGTGACTGGTTGTGCTAGAACCTGGCACCAATGGGCACTGAAAGCTGACATTATATTGTAGGATGTGCTGCAGGTGTACAGGCCTGGGAATGTGCTCTAATTACATATTTTCCTGCAGTGCAACAATTAAGGTCGCCAAAATAATTGCCAGTTTCTTAATCCCTCTCTAACAAGACTGACATAAGAAATGGTTTATTTTTCTCTGGTTGTTTTGAAAGTGTTCCTCAAGATTTTGGTTTTCTATGGAACTGCATAAAACTAATTCTTATGTTCAGACGTGTGATTATACCCATTGTTTAAAAAAAAAAGACCTGTCTTTGAATTGTAGTAAAACTAAAATAATAAAAAAAAGTGAATTGTATAACCTGGCAGGTGGTTTAAATATTTTTCTTCTAAAGAAGGTAAAATTTGCTTTTTAAGCCCTATGTTTCTATTTTCTAAAGTGCTCAAATCATGTGGGAAGTTAAACTATGCTGGGATAAAAAGAGCAAACCACAGAAATGCATAGACAAAGTAGGTGTCTTCATGTGTACTAGTGATTTTTCTTTTTCTTTTTCTTTTTTTTTCTTTTTTTTTTGGGGGGGGGGTACAAAGAGGGAGGCATACACTGTCCAGGAAAATGCATCAGTGTACAAGCATTACATAGATTTCTTGGTGGTTCACAGAGTTCTTTAAAAAAAGTCCATTAATGAATTCCAGGAAAAGAACCCCAATTGACTGATAAGTATTGCAATTATTTAGGCACCTCCCTTCTTTAGTTCATCTTTACGCTCTCTACACCATCTGAGTACCATATGAAGAATACAGTGTCTACCTCAAGCATCAAGAACCAAGTTGTAGGATTTATAATCTTAACTAACATTCCTTTCTTTCATTCTTATTCATTGTCAATTTCCCATTTTATTTGTACTAACTGGGCAGGGCTCACTCATTTAGAGTTCTGAAATAGCATATTCACGTTCGCCCCCTTCCTACAAATGCATGTTGATTGGGTACTTAGCAGACCAACTGAAGTTACTTCGAATGCATTGCGATTTAACTCAAGCTGAATGGAAGGGGCAGCAGATGTAACTAATGGGGTTAGGGAGAGAAGAAGCACCAGCAATGAGAAAGGGAATAGGAGGGAAACAAAAGTCATTGTATCAGTAATAGAGACTTCAAAGGAAGAAGTTTGGAAGATGGGGGTTGGGGGCTGGCAAATGGAACAAGAGACACATCTGCCTATGGACTGGCTGGTGGAAGAGGAAAAGCCTGCCAGGAGAGAAAGCAACAGAGGGAATCAAAGGCAAGGAAGCATAGAGCTGCAGAAGAGAGGAAGAGAGGACGCTTGATTCTATTTATGGAGGTAATGACACAAGGCCTCAATGAGTTGGAAGTGTCTCAAACTGTCCTGTTTGGAGTGTCCCACAAGACATTTTTGCTAAGTTGGAGATTCAAAAGTAACTTTACTAATTGGATAAGACAATTTCTTCTCCATATTTAAAGAATCCTCTACATATACAGCTGGTGGATGGTTTAGATATTGACTAGCCACCCCACCTTTCATTCTTTTCTTATGGGTCAGATGTTCAAGAACGGTTGTCATTCAAAAGGAATTTTTTTTCCCTTTTTCTTTCTTTCTTTTTTTTTTTTTTTTTTGCCAGTCCTGGGCTTGGGCTTAGGGTCTGAGCACTATCCTTGGGTTTTCTCAAGGCTAGCGCTCTACCACTTGAGCCACAATATCACTTTTGGCTCTTTTCTATGTATGTGGTACCAAAGAATCAAACCCGGTCTTTGTGCATGCTAGGCAAGCACTCTACAATTAGGCCAAACTCCCGGCCCCTCAAACTGAATTTTCTTGATGTAAAACTGAGGTGTGAGTTTTAGGGTTAAGTGTGAAGAATAGGTATGCTACTACTCACTTTGCAGAAGATGAATAAAATGTGATTCTTTTTTCAATGTGAGGATGTGGAAACCAGAATTCTCTTAATTGAGTGAGAGATGGTGTGCATGTATGTGTGCATGTGTACATGCAAGTATTACTACATGTATATATACATATATATACATATATATACATATAACAGGGAGGGAGGAGAGGAGCTCCTAAATACAGCAGAAATGGGCTGTGCCAAAAATTAAAAATTAAAAAAAACAGAAACCCCTCATCATACCATATTCTGGGGGCACTGTACCTATCACTAGTGGATAATTCCTGTCATGACATACCTGGTGAGAATATTCAGTTTTTAAAAGAGCAAGTCAAGCTTGTCCTTATATCTTTGTAACCTAGTCAGAGAAAAGGTCTCTTAGTCCCTCTTTGTACATAAACTGAGTTACCTTGGTCATAATGCTACTCATTCATCAGCCAGCCATTCAACAGATATTTACATTGAATGTGTCAGCATCTGATCAGAGCTCTGCCATATGATTCTTTCTGACTGATCTGTGCGATATGGAGGACACACCTTGGGACATTAGTGCTACTGTAGAAATTTGCATATTCTAAGTAGCTACTGGTTTACACGAAAATGTTTCTAATAATTGTAAGCTATCAAAAATGATTTTTCCTCACTGGAAGACATGGCCCATGCCTATAATCCTAGCAACTCAGAATGCTGAGATCTGAGGATCAAGGTTAAAAGTTAGTCCAAGCACAAAAGGACCTGAGATTCTTGTCTGTAATTAACCTCCAGAAAATGGGAAGTAGAGCTTGGCTCAAGGGTAGGGCAGTAGCCTTGAGCTGAAGAGCTCAGGGACAGTGCCCAGGCCAAGTTCAAGCCCCATGACCCACCAAAAAAAAAAAAAAAAAAAAAGATTTTCCCATACAGAGGTATACTTATTTGCAAAACAAGTTTACAGGATGCTGCAGTTCACTTCATGGTTTAATCAGAATCAGAGTAAGGTAACTTTCTCGGGGGCTTAGTCCAAACAGCACTAACATAGTAAAGCCTTTATTGAGCATGCCAAGTAGTTATATACAGATTCATTTCTAAATACCATCAGTAATGTGCATTCACAAACTCTGAGACTGCAATCTAGGGATCTTCGGAGTATCTCTAGACAACCTAGTAGCTGGGATTCCTATCATTGTACACCTACCTCTTATGAGGCTATTTTCCTCTAACATCTTTGACCTGTGTTTTCCTTTTAGCTAGAATTCAGAGACAAAGCCAGGGCACAGATCATTTTCTTAAAATGATACCATCAGGCAATTTCAGTCTTTGGAGCTGTTATTTATATGTTCACCTGAAAAGTTATTTTGCGACATTGAATCTCACTAAATTATATTTTCCTCATTACCATTATTGCTTCACTAATTTGATCTTTGCCTTTTTAAGTGGGAAAACATCAAAGAAAGAAGAGTTTCCACAGTGTAACTTTTCTTGAAAGGTAACTGATTTACAAACAAATTACTTGTGCCTTGTAAAGGAAAAGCCAAATATGTCTGCTCATTTGATACATTTTCAAGGGTTTCAGTGTGGAAATGAAACTCTAGGAAGCTCCTGTGTGATCCATAAACAACTTCATGCTGTACTACACTATATTACATGTGCCTCAGATACGCAGACACAATTCTTAGTTTCAAGCAACCTGTGATGCAGCATGCCTGCTTGGCAGAGCCTCCGAAGCTTATTTAAATTGCTAACTTTATAGTTACCACTCACAGGTGATCTTGAAAGTTCATTATGGAAGCTAAACAGCTTCATCTCCATACTTTGTTTCTTAAAGCACACATGCATCATCTCTAAAAGATGCTATTTAATTTCTCTCTCTCTCTCTCTCACACACACACACACACACACACACACACACACACACACATCAACTTTGTTAAGAATTTGCCTTAGAGACAAAAAATGTATTTAAAACAAACATGAAGCTTAAACAAATGAATGTTAGCATTCTGGTTAGGAATTTCCAGGATGGAGTTTGCCTTCAAAAGAGATCACATGAAAAGTATTTTTGAAGCCTAACTTTACAGTGTAAGATGATCAAAGCTAAGTATTAATACTTTTTTTTATCAGCTCACCTTCTAAACAGTATTTCAGTAGATTTCCTTTCACACAGTGATATTTGTAATAAATGTTCTGCCTTTGTTTTAAAGTCAGTCTGTAGAAAGATGACATCAGCTTAGCAAACAATAAAGTGCCTGTAATATTGTCTCCAGAGGGCTGTTACATTTACTTTGTAGCAGTAAAATTCAATTTTCAAAAAACACTACATGAATGATGTTAGGTTATTAACCCTATCACCACCACAGAACATCATTATTGTGTGCAGAATGTAGGTCACAATCTAAAAGCCATCAGTTGCTTTCTTTTTTGGCAATTCATTTAATCTTTTTATTTTTTCTTTTATAGTGGGTTGTTTTCCTTCTCTGGAAGAAATATTCCCATTTTGTTAGGAGACTAGAACAAGACCTATACTTTTCATCCAGAGTCTCCTTTCTTTTGTTGACATGGTTGTATCTCTCTGGGAGACCTCCTTTCCATTTACTTATACCAAAGCCTATTGTTCTTGAATTAAAAATCAGCATACCTTGTCATATTTTGTCCACACTGTAGTTATATTTCTCACATCATTTAATAATAAGAAAAACAAAAAACGTGTCCCATTTCAAAGCTTGAATAACTCTCCTGTTTGAAAATCTTAAGCAGTTACATGGTAGAAGTGATTCAAACATTTCCTGTTCAGTCTCAGTGGCACATCAGTATGCAAAGAGTTAACTAGTTAAACTTCTACACCCTCCCTCCCCCACCCCGGCTGCCCCCAGTAACTTTGCAAAAGCTGACAATAAGTAAAAGAAGTGCTGGTTATCCATTTTTTAAAGGGATGGGATTGGTTTTAGTAGAAAGGAAAAGAGGATCAAACACCTCAGTGCAACAAAAGGTGGTGTCAGAGGGCCCTCAATCACATACCCCCTTCCTTAACAGATACTCTAACCTTCCAGAGCAGTTACCCAGGCAGCCCAACTAAAACGCTCTGTGTGTCACATGAAAAGAACAAAAACCAAAGAGACAGAGGTAGTTATTGTCATGCACACTCTTCTCCTCTCCTCCCTCTTCTCTTCTCCTTTCTTCCTCTCCTCCTCCTTCTCCTCCTCCTCCTTCCCCTCTCTCTCTTGCTCTTTCTCTCTCTTGCTTTCTCTCTCTCTTGCTCTCTCTCTCTCTCTCTCTCTCTCTCTCTCTCTCTCTCTCTCTCTCTCTCTCTCTCTCTCTCTCTCTCTCTCTGGCTTAAGTTTTTCCCTTCTCCATACAACTTTTGCATAAGCTGGTAGAGAAGAGTAACATATGGCTTTCTGAAAAGAAATCCCCTGTATGAAAGCCACTTTCCAGGTGATCAGGTAGGACCAGGAGTGATTATCTTCAAAAATATTATTTGACATCAATAAATACAGCTATAATCTCTGAAATGTGGTCATCAATCCTTCCCCTGAAAATGCTTTTATCTTAATTGATGTTTTCTTTCTTTCTTTCTTTCTTTCTTTCTTTCTTTCTTTCTTTCTTTCTTTCTTTTTCTTTTTGCTAGTCATGGGGACTGAACTCAGGGCCTGATCACTGTCCTTGGGCTTTCCTCAAGGCTAGTGCTCTACCACTTGAGTCACAGCACCTCTTCCAAGTTTTCTATGTTTGAGGCACTGAGGAATCAAACCCAGGTCTTTGTGCATGCTAGGCAAGCACTCTATTACTTGGCCAAACTCCCAGCCCCTGATGATGTTTCTTTTCAGATAAAGTCTGTCTGCAGTATACAGTGGATATAAGATATTTTGTATTTTCCATATTGGGTCTTAGAGGTATCTTAACAGTATGTATGAATTTTCCACTAAAATGTAAATTATTAACAAGTCAGAGTTTTCATTTGTTTTAACTCCTTATGTGAGATTTTAATAAGTAGGTAGAATACTTAAAATTCTTACCATTTCTCTGCTTTCTGAGAAATAAATCTCATGCATGCTACATGGTACATTTTCTTATGAATAACATGCTTCCATGTAATGGAGAAAAAAAAAAAAACAAACTATCGTATACTTCTGTAGACTTAAAGCAGACTTAATCTAAAGGAGGATTTGTAGATATTTTTCATCATTATTATCACTTTCTTCAAAATCCTCTTCAAAGAGCATTTAGGCCTTCATCATTGTCTGAACTATTTCTCTCCACCTCATGAACCGCTCAAGCATGTCCTTAGAGCTTTGCTCCTCTGTTCATGGGAAAGGCCTTGTAGTCCCTTTTATATGTACATTGAATTGAAGGACTTACCTTGGTCATCGCTCCATTCATTCTATCAGTCATTTAAGCAACTTACCAGGTACATTATCTTTGTCCTCCATATCTAAGCTATTAGTTACTGCTAGAATCAGATAAAAGAATCCCAGATGACTTGAACTTGACTCCTTACCTAGTGAGTATAAGTCTAAGTTCAAACCTCAGTACCTACCCAGTCATGTACAGCATCAAAATTTACACACAACACTAACATAACAGGGCATACAATGTGATGGTAACTGAGTAACTGAAGATGGGGGGCAGTTGGTAGGGATGTGGGGGGGGAGTGGGGGGAGGGTTGAAAGTTGTTCTTTGAAATATAGTAATAATGATAGCAAAATTTTATAGAGAGTTTACTATGTGCTGGCACATTTATTCCCATTTATTCTTCATAGTATTCCATTCTAAAGATGAGGAGAGTATGGTGCAGAAATGTTAGGTCACTGCCAAATGTCTGGAAACAAGTGGGAAAAGTGAATGTTTTGGCTTGGGCATACTCAAAATAATAGTATTTTGGTATATCAGAAAGGAAGGAAGGGGCCTGGTGTTTGAACTAGTGGTAAAGTGCTTGCCTAGCATGCATGAAGATCTGGGTTCAATTCCTTGATACTATATACATAGAAAAAAGCCAGAAGTGGTGCAGTGGCTCAAGTGGTAGAGCCTTGAGAAATCCCAAGGACAGCACTCAGGCCCTGAGTTCAAGCCCCAGGACTGGCAAAAAGGAAAAAGAAAAAAAAGGAGGGAAGGAAGGAAGGAAAGAAATAAAGAAAGAAAGAAAGAAAGAAAGAAAGAAAGAAAGAAAGAAAGAAAGAAAGAAAGAAAGAAAGGAAGGAAGAAGGAAGGGAAGGGAAGGGAAGGGAAGGGAAGGGAAAGGGGAAGGGAAAGGGGAAGGGGAAGGAGAGGAGAGGAGAGGAGAGGAGAGGAGAGGAGAGGAGAGGAAAGGAAAGGAAAGGAAAGGAAAGGAAAGGAAAGGAAAGGAAAGGAAAGGAAAGATGAAAGTTTCAGGATCTTCCATCTTGGGATGTGTTCCAGGAACTTGTATATCATGAACATCAGGTTTCAGAAGCGAAGGCAGAATGATAGAATAAAACAGTAACTGTAACAGGTGAGCTAAACTTTGAAAGGAGAGAAAAAGAGTAGGAGTAGTTAAAAAGGTGGTGGGATGAAAAGATAAGTTATGTAACCTGGACATTAGAATCCTGTCCACAGAATAACAGAGACTGTATTGATAGAGCCTGAAAAGAATGTGCCACTCAAAGATTTAGATAGGAGAAAATTAAGTTTGTCAATATAACTAAACTGAGCTGGCATTTGCTATGCACATTTAGAAGGAGAGAGGAAAGACGGCTACTAAGTTTCAGTGGAGAAAGGCCAAAGTCTAGTCTAAGACCACAACTATGAGAATAAAAAGGAAGGGGATGGATTCAGGAAATGTTGGCAAAGAGAAAGTGGCAATGGTTGGTAACAGACTGGATGTGGGGAGTAAGAAAGACAGTGGTGAGACAAAAATAACTGTGGGGTTCCCAGTTGGGTGGTCCACGACAGGGTGGCAGTTCCCACTGCAATAGAGAACTAAGCAGATAGGGAAAATGAGTGGCTTTATGCCATATTATTTCATTTGTCAAAGCCAGTGTCCATAAGTTTTGAGGTCTCCTGTGGAAAGAGTGGTCCCAAAGCATGGATAGTTTAACTGGTGAATAGTTTGACTTTAAGTAGAGATCCATGATCTAATACTGGGACTGTCAAGCAAAGGCCATGGGATCTGATGGAGCAGCATGGATGCTGGATTGCAAAGAAGAGGATTTACACATGAGGAAAGCCAGGAAAATGGTCTCAGAGGGAAATTGACATTAGCTCTTTAACCATGAAAGAGAATACAATGGATAAAAAAGTTCCTCATACTAAGTCCCAGTCATTTGTCTCCTACTCAGTTTTTACCTGCTGCAGGTATAACACTATGTTGGTTCATGATTTAAATTTAAAGCAAAGAATGTCTGAAAAGAAATAGGATTAGAGACTCAGGCTGTAGTTGTAGAATACTTGCCTAGCATGCTCAAAGCCCTAAGTGTGCTCTGAAGCACTATACACATGTGGATGCATGCACACATACACGCACGTGCACACACACATATGTGTATATATACAAAAATGATATGGCATCATTCTCTCACTTTCTGTGGTTAAAATGGGATTCATCCATTTTTCTCAAACATTGTTTCTAAGAAAGCGAAGTTTATCTAAAAAACATCCATTTAAAAATAAGATTCTCGGCCAGGAATTTGGCCTAGTGGTTAAAGTGCTTGCCTAGCATGCATGAAGACCCGGGTTCGAGTCCTTGGTACCACATACATAGAAAAAAGCCGGAAGTGGTGCTGAGGCTCAAGTGGTAGAGCTCTAGCCTTGAGAAAGTCCAAGGACAGTGCTCAGGCCCTGAGCTCAAGCCCAGGACCGGCAAAAAAAAAAAAAAAATAAGATTCTCAGCTGGGAGCTGGTAGTTCATACCCTAATTCTTTGCTACTTAAGAGGATGAGATCTGTGGATTGTGGTTAAAGCCAGTCTGGGCAGGAAAGTACATGAGACTCTTACTTTAAAGGGGAGGCAGGAAAAAATAAAAAGATTTCTCACTGTCCAAAATGGGATTCAGCACAGTTGACAGACATGTAAGTCTCTTAAGAGATCTTAGTTGTGAGCAGAGCCCTCCTGAAGACAGAGCGCAGGGAGAAGGCCAGTATTATTTCAGCTGGAAGGGGAGCAGAGCCCTGGGATGAGACTGATGGATTCAGGCCAGATGGGTGGTCACACATAGGTGTGATGGAAATAGAAACACATTGCAGACATTCCAGGCCTTGGTCTTCCTTCCCTAAGGAGGAGGTGGGTCGCCTGTGTTGGTCCCTTATCTACCTCCTAATGTGGTCCCCAATCAAAGAATGTTAATGCTACTACTGACTTCTCCTTTATTTTAGCAACCTAGCCAGGGAGCCTTGAGTTGAGTTTCCATTTAAAAAGTAAACTGTCTGGTTGTCAGAAGTTTCCTGGAAGTAAGGCCAATGCAAAGCACTTCAATTGCTGCCTCACTATTATGCCCCTCTAGTACAGTTAGAGGACTCAGATGCCAAACCGGGTACCCTTGCTACTTCCCTCCTAGGAGAGTAACATACATTTATAAATGATACAAGTGTTCTAACTGTGGCTTAGAAGTTAATCACAGAGCTTAAAAGTTATTAGATCTCTATTAATAACAAGGTTCACACCTGTTATAGACACTTTAATCTAACTTTCCTGAGCTTGCAACCTTCCTGCAAGAAGATAAGAATTTACATTAACTTTAATCCATACATATGTGTGAGTTCATTATCGTGTTTAAGGCTTCCCTTGAGCAACTTTGGTTCTCATTTCAAAAACGTAATAAATTTAAAATGTATTTATTCATATTAATTACATTTTTATTATCTTTCAGTAGTTGTACAAAGTTATCAGTCAGCCAATCAGTTTATAAAGTACTTGCATCCTGATCAATATCACCCTTTAGTTATCAGGGTAATTTTATTACCACGTTGGGCAAAAAAGTGCTCTCTTACTTAAAAGGAAACTCAACCCGTATGGGAAGTTTTCTCTCATTCAAAACTGAAGTGCAGAAATTATGCGCACATTTTATTACTTGCTAAAGTTAAAGGAAACTCCAAAAGCTTTTTTGTAAAACAATACAAAACCAGAGAAATGGTAAGCATTTAATAGCAACCCAGTGACATTTCAACAAGTATGGGTACGGCTTTGTCATAATATGAATAAGGCTTTCTCACTTGTTACCTCAAATGTCCTGCTCTGTTTTGTCCCAGCATGAAGTTTTAGTTTATGTGTTCTCCCAGAGGCCTGAAACTATTAACTACTTGTTATAAAGCTTCTCAGATTTCACTGCTGTGGGTTAATCTGTAAGTTCTGATTGACATGGCTGGCTCTCTCATACTCACTATGAACATGTTACTACCACCTGTAGGGCAAGGTAGATTACTGCTTTCACTTTGCCTTGTCTTTGCAGCTAAAAAAAGTAATTAATCTGTTATAGTTTTTAACCAATTAAAAACAGAAGGAATTGCTATTTAAGCAAAAAAAGCACCTTTTTTGTATAGGTGGTTTTTCTTTCTACGCTGTTGCTAGCCTACTGCAGTCATGATGCTCATTTAAGTATTTATTCCCTTTTTTTTTGTCTGTATCATAATTACTACAAGTAATGTACTACTGATAGTTTTTGAATTTACACTGTCAATAAGTTGCTTTTCAAAAATATTTGTGTGTATGGGCCGGGGAGTTTGGCCTAGTGGTTAAAGTGCTTGCCTAGCGTGCACGAAGACCCGGGTTTGATTCCTTGGTACCACATACATAGAAAACAGCCGGAAGTGGTGCTGAGGCTCAAGTGGTAGAGCTCTAGCCTTGAGAAAGTCCAAGGACAGTGCTCAAACCCTGAACTCAAGCCTAGGACTGTCAAAAAAAAAATATATTTGTGTGTAGATGGAGATTAGCATATGAAAAATGTTTTTAATTTGTCCACTCTCAGACTTACCTGTCAAACTCCCATGCATGTGATAGTAGTTGGGTTCAACTTATCTCTACCACCTCATTGGCAGGTTTTAAATAGACCTGGGTGGTTAGTTATTTGTAAGCTGAGTTCATTTACCTCTTTTTCTTAAGACCAACTCAGTAAAGTACAGATACACTGAACTATTGGTTATGAATATCAGAAATAAATATGATCCTGTTCAACCATCTGTTAAAGAAAGAAAGAAAGAAAGAAAGAAAGAAAGAAAGAAAGAAAGAAAAAAAGAGAATGTCTTTTTGATCTGAGGAAAAAACAGGCTGTGCAAACCATCTCTTGACATCTACTTCATGTGTTCTCCCTGGTTCTTTCTTTTCTTTTCCTTCCTTCTTTCCTTCCTTCCTTCCTTCCTTCCTTCCTTCCTTCCTTCCTTCCTTCCTTTTTTCCTTCCTTTCTTCCTTCCTTTCTTTCTCTTTATTTTTTGTTGGTAGTGGGGCTTGAATTCTGGGCATGAGAGCTGTCCCTGAGTTCTTCAGCTCATGGCTAGTGCTCTACCACTTGAGTCACAATGCCACTTCAGGTTTTCAGTTGATTAATTGGAAACTAATTAGAGTCTTAGGGACAGATTTTATTGCCCAGACTGGGTTTGAACCTTGATCCTCACATCTCGGCCTCCTAAGAGGATTATAGGCATGAGCCACCAGCTACCTGGCTCTCCCTGGTTCTTTCAGTATGCAATTTTGTTCAGACTACTCCTCTGTAGTGTACTATCTTATATCAATTTTTCCCCATTTATTATCTTTTGTTTTCCTTGAAAACTAACTTGCCTAATTTTGCCTACTGGATTTGTGTAAAACACAACTGCAGAGGGCTTACAATCTTAAGAGAAATGAGAAGCTTCCCTGTTGGTCTGTCTATGGATTTATCCTGGCTTCCACGCTTCACGAAGTGGCAGGATTCCCACAGGGTAGAGCCTATCATGAAGAAAGCCTCAAGGGGTGAATGTGGGCTGAGTCTCAAAATAGACTTGCAATATAGCACACCTACTCATTTATAAGGAATGGGCAATAAATATGTGCATGCAAATTGAGTTAAAGGATGCCACTTAAGTGAGAATGAAAAATAGAATGTTCTTTCTCATCATTCAAACTAGAAGATCAAGAGCACTGGTCACCTTGCTTTCTTCAAAGAAACAGAGCATAGGGCAGCACCTGAAAAAACTTTTCCCTACCACCTACAGCCCTGAGACTGGAGCAGGAAGAAAGTTCTCATAGGAAAATAAACTAGCTCAGTCTTTTCCCAATTTGCTTGCTTCCTCTATGTTTTATTAGCTTTGTTGCTTTGTTAACTGGCTAGGTATTTGGCAATCCCAACTCACATGATTTTTACCAAATCAGTGATTTCATATATGGGAAATAAAAATTCTCACCATGTTCGTCAAGTGCTTTAATTTCTCATCACCTCTATATGTAGTCAAAATTGTCCTAGCTTGAATAAGCAAGGGGAAGAGTGGCCCAGAGCCAAATGCAACTTTCAAACTTAATCTACTCAGATCATTTTAAAACATTCACAAGGGCGAGGCAACTAAATTTATATGTTATCTATTATCTGGAGGTAAATATTGGTCTTAATAGTAAACTGTCTAGGAGATGTATAAAACCTGTTCATTCGCCTATTGATGTTTTACTGGCCATAAGAGCTAAGGCCCTACTCTATTTTAAATTTAACTCAATGAAAGTGGGCAGCACAATTCCAGATAAAATATACTGTTGTGAGGCTGAAAAGTGCATGCAAAGCAAGCTGCATTATTAGAATGTTTAAATATTAATTATACCGCTGTGTAGTAAAGATGATCAAGTATGAGTGTCAACTAATTTTCTAAAAGCTGCAACATTTACTTTCATCTAAACTTCCTTTGTTAAACTAAAACTAAAAGCCCAGCAAGTTTAGTCTACTTGAGTGTGTTTATTTTTATTGGTTTCTGCATAATTTTTTCTACCATAAACCAACTTTAACCCCTTTTCTGTAATCTCTGCCAGTATAACTCCAATAGCACATCATAAAATTCCTATAATTCTTCAAAGCCAAGGATTTGGAAAGGAAAGGACTGGGCACTTTCTAACAAATGCCAGCTATATGCTTTGGCCAGTTACATTTAACTCTTACAAACCCTCTGTGTGTGTGAGTGTGTGAGTGTGTGTGTGTGTGTGTGTGTGTGTAAAAACTTGACATATTTATGCATTGTGATCACTTTCATTTCTATTGTAAGCATTCTTCAGTGGATTTGGAGTCTGAAGCCAGTTACACTTCATAAAGAATACTGGCGTGGAGGTAGCTTCTAGCGCAGGAGACTAGACTGACAGATGGGTAGGCAGATGTACAGAGCCATGGAAAATGAGCGACTTACTGTCTTCTACAGAAGCCTTTGATGATGGAGTTAAGGTGGCCTGAAAAGTACACATCTCATGAACTCTGGAAATGGGAGGGTTAGGAAGAATCACTGCCACTTCCCTGCCTGGTAAGCAGCTCCTAGAAGCAGGGAGGGGTTCACGTTGAGATTCTTAACAAGAGACAAAGGAAGAACATGTGTGTGGAGGGAGATGCTCAGGTTTCATCCCGTCACCCATGGATGCCCAGCCAGGGTTTCCCACCTGAGACAGATTGCGATGCATGTTCAACTCACTCATGCACAAGAAGCAATACACAAGTTCAGTGTAAAGCCACTTTAAAAGCTCATCGGGCACATACTTTACTTGTACAGAATACCTTATTCATGACAGAGCAGTGAGGGCCTAGGTAATTACTTGAATCAAGGTGGCCTCAGAAGTGTTTAAATCTGCAAGGACACTTAGAGCATGAATAATGCAAAATAATTTGCATCTAAATTTTTTAAGTGTTCTTTATTCAAAAACTAAAATGCAGTTCTGATTAAAGTTTGATGAGTGAAAGCTGAGCACTTCGTACCCACTGTGAAATGTCTCCTATATGTGGAAATTATTTCAGACAGTGGTTGAAGAACAAAAGAATTGTTTCTTTTAACAAGTTGTGATTAAGACTGTTATGTCTAACTTTCTTTAGGTGTTTTAATAGCTGCCCAGTTAATTTTTTGAACTTGTGGATCAAATACAAGCCCAAATTTCAATCTAGCTCTTCAGGAAGCACAATGAGACACTTACTTTCTTATACCCAGTCACTTTCCAAACTAAATAACACTTGGAACCAAAATTAATGTGATGCAACTTCTTTATTTCCTACCTAAAGTTTTATTCAAATTATTCTACCCATGGTTTCAGTAGACATAAAGTAACTCAGTACTCCATTATTACAAAAGCTTTGAATATGCACTGTATTTTTGTTATTATATTTATACTGCTGTGGGAACATACATATTTAATACTCCACTGGCAAATCTCCAGTGAGAAGCTAGGAGGTATCAATATATTAAAATATGCATTTTTAAGGAAACAAGATTGAAAAGCTAAAAAAATCAATTGAAGAACCCAAAAGCAACTTAAAGTAACATGGGATAGTATCGACTATTATCTTTGAGTATCTTTTCTTTACCTACTACTGTAAAGTTGAGCATTTTAAAGAGTATTTCAGAGGAGTGCTATAGCCAGTTTATCAAGGCTTTTTTGTCAGTAGTTATAAGAGAAAATTTTACTTTTAGCTTGCTAAATTTATACAATCTACTATCACTTGAGATGCATAAACATTTGCAGAATTTCACAATGTTTCCACTTCGTTTGATTTTTGTGAACATCTCAATTCAAGAATCTGCCCTTGTTCCTAGGCTCATTTGCCACATGATAGGGAAGTCTCCTGCTTATTCTTCTCTACCTGAGATAAAGTTCAGTTCTAAAGCAGGCCTTATCTTATCAACTTCTTGGGCATTTTTCATGGCCTTGTGGAGGTGGACTGGACTGAGAACACAAATAGAAAAGACTATGGAAGCCCTACCTAGCTAGCAGTGGGCCTGAACTGAAATTTCAAATGAAATTTTAAGGTAGACAAATCTGCAGTGCACAGCACCTAAACTTTAAAAGCTCTTGCAAAGGGAAATCGTATTCCTGCTATAGCCCTTATAAAGTGAAAAGAGTCCCACTTTATTGCATGCTCCAAAGCAGACTTCTATTTTATTGGAATTTTAGATGAGTGTACTTGCCACATTATTATTGAGTATATATGCTTCTTTTTGTCTTTCTATTATTTTTCTTTCTTTTTGGGGGGAGGGGGTGTGCAGATTTTGAACAATGAAAACACTTTAAAACTCTCTGAACAAAGATTTCCCCAGCAACAGACCCCCTGCCCAGCAGGTCACCTATCTTTGCGACAGTTTTTCTTTTCCCACGCTAACCCTGGGGCTCATTTGCATAAGGTCTCTGTTGTGACAATTAGTTTCAGGTGAGCTGATTTCTATGCAGCTTGCCCAAGACGATGCACAAGCCCTGGGCCTCCCTGATCCTGGTCCTAATTGCGACTGACTGGCACCAGACACAATCATCCTCTTGATTCAGCAAATTGTCCTGCTAGTAGCTTGTTGTGACCCCTCAAAGCACAAATCATATCATGTCAGCCAGCCCAGCCCAGTAAACAACAAATAAAATATACTTTGAATGAAATTAATAATGTCTTTTCCATAATTTAGACAGCTATGGCTAAATGAATGCAAAATAATCTTTCATTTGGTTGATAGTGGAATTGTGACCCTGTAAAATCTTTTTTTTCGTAATAGGAATGCCCTGTATTTAAATTCCATGACTGACTTCGTGCCTCTTTCACCTGGGAGAAAATTTTCTGTTATTTGGGGAAAAGACCTCTGATAAAATAATTGACTTTCTTCAAATTTACCCTAGCTTTGTTGTTGTAGAAATAAGTAATATAGCCTCTCCTCATCTTTCAAGTCCCAGGGCACATGGACATGCACATTCCAAGATGCCCACAGTCCCTACTTTGAGACAATGAAGTTTCACATTTCTGTATAGCAGTCCAAGTTAGAGAAGAGCTTTTCTTAATGCTGGGAAGCAAACCAGAAAAAAAGTAAAAGGTGAGTGACTTAGCATTAAGCATTAGGAAAATGTTTAAGGGTAATTGTTCTTGAAATATTGCCTGCCCCTTCCACTGTCTGCAGTTTTGAACTTAGCTATATTATGTTACATGTGGCAGCTCCCTTGTAAATTCGTTCTGCGCTGATAGTCAGGAATTCTAGCTGTTGCCCTGTTATCTTACTTAGCTACCTAATTATCATTTCTCTTTACTTTATATGATAAAAGTTAATGAAAAATAAAATCAGTTTCAGTAACTGTTTCAAAAAGCCACACGATTGTTTTTCCTAGCAATACAGATAAAACAAATATAACATCATGAATATTATTTTTTTCTCTCAGGTGATTTGTCTTCATGATATAAAAGTAAACCCTTCAGGCTGGCTGCCTTGGCTCATGCCTGTAATCCTAGCTACTCGGGAGGCTGAGATCTGAGGATCAAAGTTCAAAGTCAATTAGGGCACAAAAGGACCTGAGACTCATCTCCAATTAGCCTCTAGAAAATGGGAAGTGGGGCTTGGCTCAAGGGTAGGGAGATAGCCTTGAGCTGAAGCGCTCTAGAACAGACCTAGGCTGAGTTCAAGCCTCATGACCCACAAAAAAAAAAAAAAAAAAAAAGTAAACCCTTTAGGATTAGAAAATTTTTCACACAGGCACTTATTTTTTTTTGAGAATTTGGTATATACTGCAAAGTAATTTTTCCAACAAGTATTTACTATTGCTTGTGGGTAATGTAGTTCATTGATTAGTTTTCTTTGAAAGAAAACAGAGGAGAAAGAAGAGGAAGGAAAGCCAGGTAGGTGCCATCTGTAATCCTTGCTACTCAGGAGGCTGAAATATGAGGATTATGGATCAAATCCAGCTGAGGCAGGAAAGTCAGTGAGACTGTTATCTTCAATTAAATACCCAAACAAAATGGAAGTAGAGCTGTGGTTCAAGTGGTAGAACACAAACCTTAAGCAAAAAAGCCCAGAGAGGGTGCCTAGGCCCCAGCTTCAGCCCCAGGAAGGACTGTGAGAAATAGCAACTAAAATAAGAAAAAAGAAAAGAAAAGAAAGAAAGAAAGGAGGGAAAGAAGGAAGAAAGGGAAGGAGGGAGGGAAGGAAGGAACAAGAGAGAGGAAGGGAGGAAAGAAGAAAAGAAAATGGAAAAAGAGGAAAGAAGGAAAGGAAGAATGAAAAAGCAAAGTTAGAATTCATCACTACAGGTTCCTGAAAAAAGGAGTTTTCCATTTGCCACAAGAAAGCTGTCTCCCATCTGTCAGATGCTAGACATCTCTGTAACTCTTACTTAATGTGTGTCCTAGGTCATACAACTCAAAGCATGCATGCTGCACATGGCCCAAGCACATGGGCCAAGGTTTGACTGGAAATACACAAAAGTAATTTCCTCCCATTTCGTGGGTCTACTGTGACTTTTAACCCCATTTTTACACTGACATGGATACTGTTTTGCTGAAGTCTAGGTCTGTTTATCCAAAAGACTAGAAACAATTGGGGAGTCTTTTAAATTCTAGAGGCCTCAAAGAGTACATTTTTTTAGAACACTGAGAGCAAGAAACTGTTCAAATTGATAAAAATAAGTACATGTAACATCAGGGTAATGAGTTATTGAAGGATCTACACAAGTTGACTATAAAAATAGAACCTACAGAAAAGACCTTTGCTGTGACAAAAATCTATAACTCAAAAATTGTTTTTGAAAACACAACTCTCTGTATAAGCAATTAATACCAAGTATGTTTTACTATCAATGTTTACACATATTTTCCACTTGATATGAATGATGAATTGTTTGAAAGAACAGTTTTAAAAATGATTATCTCAAACCTCCTTGCCACATGTCACTGTGATGCTCTCTCCTCCCGCAGAAAAGCAGCACTTTTTATACTATTTTTTTCTAACAATTTTGTAAGAAAAATAGGTGAAATGAAGTTTGCTTCTCAGTTTTAGAAATGAATAAAAAACAGGGTGGGATTTGGAGAGATGAGGAAGAATTATGAAATGGATGATGTTGATTAAGATGAATTTTACTCATACAAACTATTTTGAATCAAAGGCCCTTTGTTGGGTAGGGAGTTTGGGCTAGTGGTAGAGTGCTCGCCTAGCATGTACCAAGCCCTGGGTTTGATTCCCCAGAACCACATACACAGAAAAAGCCAGAAGTGGCACTTTGGCTTAAGTGGCAGAGTGCTAGCTTTGAGCAAAAGGTGTCCAATGACAGTGACCAGGCCCTGAGTTCAAGCCCTAACTATTTAAGGGAGAATTCAAAGAAAAGGCAGTGTATACATGAATAATTTCAATACAACTTTTCATCTCTCTATTAGAGATTAAGTCCTGAGACTCTGAGGTACTGTTTTCTCTGTCTTCCTTCTTCTCTTTATTCAGCCTCTTGGTTCAGATTTTCTTTTCCTCCTTGTTGAGTTCTCCCATTGCTGACTAAACTTCCTTATCCCTATCTCTACACTTTGCAATGACCCATCAGCATCTTTTCTGACTACTTTTATTCTTACCTCTACCTGCCACAGAGCGTTATCTGAGTCTACTTCCTACCCATGCCTTCTTTACTGATAGTATTATCTCCCTTCTCCCTTCATATCAGACTACTTCTTGTTCACATTTCTATTTTTTTCTAACCAAGTAAACCTCCTTATTTTCAAAATCTAAACATGTTGATTATAATTTCAAGATGTTTTACAGTGAAACTATATTTCCCTCTCAATTATTGAATCCCTAAACCATGTTTCTAGGTTTCTAGATTTACTACCCTCCCTTTTCTTGTCTTCTCTCAGAGTCTTCTCTCAAACCTTCTAATTTCCCCCTCCTTGCTAGTAATCCTTGTTTTTCTCTCACCTTTGTCCCTAAAGATACTATAGTGAGCCCATGGTTCATGCCTATAATCCTGTCTATTCAGGAGGCTGAGCTCTGTGGATTGCAGTTTGAAGTAGTGTTAGCTTTCAGCACAAAGAATCTTAGGGACAGTACCCAGGCCCTGAGTTCAAGCCCTAAGATAGAAGGAAAAATACTATAGTGTCCTGATCTTTTTTTCTTCTATTAATTAGCTCACTAAAAGGCCTTGCTCAATGGGTCTTACTTCTGCCTCTTATTTTATAACTCGCCTCTTCCCTCTCTTTTTTCCATTAACTTTTATTTTATAAATTTTTGCCCTTTCAAGTCTCTATGTCATTTATTTTAAAGCTTTAATCGTAAGTTATTGCCTACATTCTGCTTCTCTTGTATTTTTATATATGGATTGTGTTTTAATACAACAAAGTAAGTTATTGCCTCTTAGTAAAAATACAACACTGACCTAAGAACAACTATCAAAAAAGATTTTTTTCAGTTTTGGAAACACTGAGTCAATTTTTGATTTATAGTCACTCATTGTTTTGAAACTTTCATTCATGAGAGAATGCAGGTCGTGTGTGTGTGTGTGTGTGTGTGTGTGTGTGTGTGTGTGTGTGTGTGTTAAAGAAGAACAAGGGCAGAAAAAAAGAAGGGGAAGTTCACTATGTGGTTTGGGCTGGCCTTGAACTCACAATCCTCTTGTCTCAGTTTCCAGAGTCCTAGTATTAAAAGAATGTGCCATTACATTCAGTTTTATATGTGTGTATATGTGCTGTGTGTGTAATTATATAAGGATCTAGAAAATCTAATGAAAGCACAGAAAGCATTGACTATGAAGCTAGAAACTGCAGAGTTAAATTCTAGTGTTTTCCATATTAAGCAAGTACTAATAGACAAATTTTCCGATAATCATCCAATTTTTCTGAGCCTCAGACTTCACTTCTATTAAATATTTTCTGTTTACTTTCTATAATTGTTGCAAGTATCAAATGTGGTAGTTTTGCCATTGAAACCTGACAACACTAAACACTCTATAACCATCCACTGAAAAATTTAAACTGGTAACAAGAAAAGAAATTACTATTACCTCATCTGAAAAGTATTTCTTAAAAATTCACTCCCTCTACCCCCCTACCAAAAAAACCCAGAAAATTTTATCCTTTCCTAGATATGTCTGGAAATATAGTTTTGTGTGGCTTTCTAACTCTATTTACTTTGCAAGATAACCAAATAATTCCCAGGCCATATTATAGGAAGAGAAAAAGTTCACAAACTGAATACTCAAATAGGAGATTAGAAATGTGAAAACATGCAACATTAGTAGAAGAAGCCTATACTATTTGTTGAGATTTTAAGGAATGGTTAGCTAATTTTTAAAGTACTGAGGATTTGCAGGATAGACAGTATAACAGGCTGGACCAACTTTCCTGAAACTGCATAAAAAATTCTTTTTTTTAATTCTGTTAAACTCTTCTTGTCCCCATCATCAAATATCTACATGGGTCCAGGAGGTGAGGGAGGTGAGTGAGCCTTCTTACAGTCACCATGGACTAATCAATCTACTCATTGCCCAGGGATACTGGATTTTCTGATTCTACCACCCTTTACTGCTAGCATACACCTGACACTTCAGAATAGAAAATGACTTCGCTTGAAAATGCCATCTCACAGTGGAAGGCAGCACGAAAAAGTATCAATGACAAAATAAGATAGGGAACCATACCCCCCTCCCAGCCTTCCTCAATGTGGAGTCAAAGGCTGAGTTTCAAATTTTGACTTTATCACTTCTGTTTCTCCTCAATGTGAGAAGACTAGGCATGTGCACAGTTTAATTCTTTGGTGCCTTCTGAGTTTTATATTGAAGGACAGTAGTACTTTGCTAAATCAAAACATAAATTTCAGATCTTAACATTATTTATAAGGAGAAAAGTATGGAATGGGGTTTAGCTTAGTAGGAGAGTGCTTGCTCAACAAGTATGGAGCCCTGGGTTCAATCCTTAGCACTGAAAATTAAATTTAAAAATAATCAAGCATTGAAATAGGAAAGTACATGCAGGAAAGTGTTAATTGGTATTATTATTTGAGTTAGAATTGGAGGAAATTGGGGTTGGGGATTATTTTGCAAACAAAAATCTGCAGGCAATCTTTGTTTTTTATACTTTGGTGAACTGGGTTTAAGGGCTTTATACTTGTTAGACAGGTGCTCTACTATTTGAGCCATGTCTCTACCACTTTTTATTTCTGCTGTCTTTTGTGATTTTTTTTCCCCTGGGGCTGGCCTTAAGATGTCCATTTTCTGACTAACTCCTCAGGTATAGCTGGGACTACAGACATATCAGCACTCCCCCAGCTTATTGGTTCAGATGGGGTCTAGACAACTCTTTGCTAAAGCTGTCTTCCAACTGCAGTCCTCCTGAACTCTACCTCTTGAACCTGGGATTGTGTGCACAGTCTGGCACAAAAAGAGTTCTTCAGGGGAAAAAAATTACTGATTTTGGTAGTATAGTAATTTGCTTAAAATAGACCTAAACTATATCCTCACTCACCTATCCTAATGTTTGGATGAACAGAAAAAATTTAAATAATTGGCAAACTAGAAAGTTGGGGTACATATTCCTCTATTCCATAAACTGTTTCAAGATGGCATAAATTAATATCCAATGCTATTTTCTTTCTCCCTCTCTTCTTAGTTTAAAAAAGATCCTAAGAACCAAAACTTTTCCTCTAAACAGGTAGAGATGTTCGCAAGTCAGTGTTATTTGCCAAAAGCACTGTATATTTTGGTTTCATTTTTTTCTTTCCTAGAGATAAGGTCCAGACTCAAACTCCTGTTTTAGGCTCCCTAAGGCTGAGATTGCAGGCATGAATCACCCTCCACAACTTCAACTTGTTTTATACCTTCGGTTATGTATCTCCGTCACCTTTCATGATAAGTGCCTTTCTAGATAAAGTTAGAAATCTGGTTGTGAAGTCTGAGGCATCTCACCTGAGTTCACAAAACTTTTATAGCTGACTGAAAAGAAATCTTACAAAAATTTAATTTTGACAAAATTCCTTTGCTTTGCTTAAATCTCTTCACAAGATATCACAAGAATGTGGGATTTTACCATTTTCCGTTCATATTAAAACCAGATAAATAAGCACTGAGAAAAAAAAGTCATGTAAAATACAAAACGTGAATTTTTTCTAAAGAAAGCCTCAAATATATTTTTCTCAATTGCATTTTATAAAGTAAGAGGAAAGCCATCCAAGTGGAACCTGGCAATAATTTTATTCACTCTTATTTGCATGTGTATTCTTTCTAAAACTACAGCTACCTTGATCGTGGTTTTGATTACAAATCCTGAAAACAATTATGGAAATGATCTTTAATATAATAGTATATTTTACTGAATGTCTCAGCTTTTTCATTGTAACAACTGAAACAGAGACAATTCTTTGCATGTTGAAATGTGTAATTATCATGTATCTAAAAGAGAGGGTATAATTTTCACATCTGATTACAAGGGAAGAGTATAAATGTAGGTGCCTGAGTAAACCTACACTTGTTTACAAAGAGCAGTACCTTTGCTACTAAAAACTCAAAACATGCAAAACACTGGAAAAAATCGACAGTATCATGTCCGAAACAAAACAAAATGCTTCATATTTTTCTTGGACTCACTACAGAAAAAAAAAAGTCGTCTGATCTGAACTTTGTATTTGTCAGTTTACTTCTGACAATTTTAAGACCTGAATGTTCTAGTTTGTATGCTTGCAGATGATGATACTACTAAATAGGAAGCTCAAATGCTAGAGTTAATTTAAAAGGAAAAGTCCAAATCTGTTTTATGTTTCTAAATCTACATGGTCAGTTGAAACCAGAGAACGATTTTCATCTCAACAAAACATATTTTACTAAATACATCACTGCTTGCAAGATGTACATTTCTGATGTTTTTTAATCTCCCTGCTATTTTTTTTAAACTCCTGATTTACCTTTGATAAGATCAATGTCTGCTCATGTGAACTTATGTTTTGGACATGTAGGATGTGATGATAACAAGAAGCCAATGTGGTGATGGTAGCTATCACTCAGCAAGAAGATAAAAGACAGATACAAGAGCACACAACAGGTAGAAAAAAAAGAAAAGAGAAACGGCCCTTAACAGCTAACACATATCTGGAACAATTTTGTGCGATATGTAATTAGAATTGCTATGTCATTGTGGTTGATTTTAGATTGACAATTTAGTAAGTATTCTGATTCTATTGCTTATAAGAAAACAGGCAACAAATGGAAATAAAAGGAAAACGGGATAAGTTAAGCATCATTTTAGGAATAAGGAGACTCAGTCTTATGCACTAAGTGAAAATCTGCTACAATGCATATATTTAGTTATCTATTTACCTTATTTACCTTTACAATCACCAATTACTTTGTAATTTGTTGTAAAGTTATTAAGTTACATAGGTCTTCAAATGCAGTACTAATGACTAAACTGATTTTGTTCCACTTCAGAGATTATATTATATTATTTATTTATTTTTATCATTTGAAATCTCATAAAGAGATTTTCTTTACACAAAAAAATTTGAAAAAAACAACAACAATACAAATGACCCAAATGATCAAAATAAAAGACTCATTACAATGAAATAAAAAGTAAGTCCAGAGGAAAGAACTAGAGTGGGCGTTCCTTTATTGCTTGCAGTGTTTCAGCAAATAGTCAAAGCTGAACTTCTAAAAAGATCTCACTTTTTTTTAATAGAATTTCATTGTGAGCTTTATACTTGACTTTCTGGTCAGGCAGAAAACAAACACCTGAGACAAATATCTTTCCTTTTCTGTGTCAATGGGTCTGGGTGTGCTCAGCCTTGCCCCATTTGGGGCAATGCCACAAGCAGATCTATAAGACAGGTCTGGGAAGGTGGCTGATTCCTGGTAGTTCAGAGGCTCTCCCAGATGAACACATCTGTGTCCATGGCATAGCAATCAATGCTTTATACCCCACACATTTTTCACTGGGTTGTTAGAGTACATTTGCTTATATTTTGCACAATTTTAATTTAACCATATTGATCAAACTGAACACTCAATAAGACCCTAGGCACCACAAGCTTATTAAAATTAGTCAACATGAAGCAAGCAAGCTAAGAAAGTAAATGGGAACTGTTGGGAAATTTAAATACAGTGGAACCCACTTAAATAAATACCTGTTAATGAAATAAATCTATTAAATGAATTTATTTTCTCTGAAATGAATCAAAACACATAAGAGTAATACTCAAGGGGACCTTTAAGTGAATACTACTTAAGTGAATAAGCATTTGAACCGAACATGTTTCTCTTGAAAGGCAAATAGTATTTCATGTCCTCTAATGTTTATTAAAGAAAGAAAAACCATGTTTGCTTTTTTGGGCATGTACTGTCATTCTTTAGAATGAACTGAGAAAAAAATGCTTAAATAACACTTTAAATACTATAAATAGTATTTTTCTTAAGGGTAGTTGCTTGTGTGTATTTGTAGTATGTGTGTGAAAGAGAATGAGAGGGGGAAGGAGGAAAGAAGAAAGAGAGAGAAAGAGAGAGAGAGAGAGAGAGAGAGAGAGGACTTTGAGTGTATGGGGGAAAAAAATCTTTGGCACAAATGAATTTCTCAACTTGTCAGCCAAAATACAAACACCAAGTTTAAACAGAAAAAAAAAACATATTTTAAAACTTTAACTGTCTTTCCCAAGGCAAAGTAAACAGCTTACATTTTATTTGTTGGCTTATTTTTCAGACAGGGTCTTACTATGTAACCCATGGTGGGCTAAAACTTGCTTTGTAGCCAAGAATGACTTCAAGTTTCCCACCTTCCTACCTCAGTCTCCTGAGTGCTAAGACTACAGGCACGAACAACCACACCTGGCCACACTGGCTGTCTTTAACACATAGCTTACACTGTTACATGTCTCCAGCATAGTTGAAAGGTAGGCATAAAAACACTGATAATATTCCAAAAATAGTTCATAATG
Organism: Megascapheus bottae; assembly: GCF_031878675.1. Lineage (NCBI taxonomy): Eukaryota > Metazoa > Chordata > Mammalia > Rodentia > Geomyidae > Megascapheus > Megascapheus bottae. The sequence continues at coordinate 33,114,470 of NC_143520.1, read as the reverse complement.
AGAGTTTTATGGCACACTCATGAGCTTACAACAATGTTTCAGAAGATACTTTTCCACTGTGATTAAAAGAACTATTAATATACTTTTAGAGATGTAGTATAGTGTTGTTAACTATGTTCACGCTGTTGTACAGCGGACCTAGAACTTAACACATGTGTGTTTTAGTAGGGAATTTCAGGTTGGACCACATCTTAGAGAAGCTGAACTATGTCACTATGTTATTATAATGACAGGGAAAAAGTGCAGCACATGTTGAAGTCTTAAAATATTAATACCTTTTGATAGTGCAATAGGCACACAATCAGGTATCTTTCCAGACCCCTGTTTATTAGAGGTCCTTGTTTATTCATTTCCCACCCCCCTCTAGCCTAATAAAAGATATTAACTCCTTTCTCTAAACAAAACCACTCCTATCATGAATCAGGCAACTAGTGGGAGACTGCTGGCCAGGCTTCACCGCACTAAAATTCTAATCTATACTTTGTCTTTTAGAATTAAGGAGAAAATGCGTATCAGCAGAATCTCCTCTCTACTTTATTTCATTTATAAATTACGAGAATGATGCTATTATATATTATTAATTTCTGCTGTTCTCTAACTCTGCTGCAGCAGTGAGCTGCGGATGTTGGAACGGTGTAATTATGTTCTAGTAGGGTAGCCATCCGTTTCCTTTCAAAAATTTACAGGATTCTTAATCACGCTGCTCATTTGGGTGCGCAGCAGCGAGGATGGCGAAACACAAACAGGGCACGTTCGTTTACATAGGAACACCTGCTTAGCATGATAGCAGATGTCAGTCAGTAAGCAGAACACAAAAGAAAAAAAATATATCAACAACAGCCAATTTCCACCATTTTGATTTGGAACAAGGAACTCTCTGTAGAAGGGACAGCAACAGTGGAATTCCTTTTCAAACACAAATGATGCTCTAAAATTCCTCTGTTCTGTTTGTGGTCATCATGTCAGAAAGAAAGGATGCCTTTTGCCTCTTTATGCATTCTAATAGTAACTCTGACTCTATTATTAGGAGGAATTGCTAAGATGTCTCTGCCTCAGTTTCCTGGCCTGGGAGCAGCCCATGGCTTGGATACTTTCAATAAAATCTTACTGTCCCAAAGGTGATTAATATTAGAAGCAATATAATAATAACATGACTCTTCTTGGACTAGTTCAAGTCCTGTCTACGTCCTGTGTTGATTGCACAACATCCACCTTGCTAAGCCACAGTTTTCTGAATTGTAATGTCTGCTTAGAAAACCAAATGAGATAATACACATACAAAGTGCCTGCCACCTGAGAATGTACATGGGAGTGATATTATTATTACTATCATTGTCATTATTTTAATTCTCACGGAACCATTGTTTCTCAGCATATTATTTGTTAAAAGTCTGGGCTGATTGTAAACTGACATCTCTCATAGAGCTCAGCATAAAATATGTTATTTCTGATGCATAGCTTCAAAAGGCGATTATAATGATACCTATCACTGTCATTTTGTACCGAGAAAGGCCTGTCATTGTTCCCACTACATTTTCTGAGATTTACATCTGAACCATAAAACAAAGTTTGCTGGGATGTACCCTCCCTGAAAGAGCCTCAATGGAAGTGAAGTACTTCCCACAGCTTAGACATAATAAAATGAGGCTACGGAAAAGAAATAAACTAGAAGTTCACCTTTTTACACCAACTTACACACATACCAGTTTTTGAGAGCACTCTTTGGATTACCCTGGTATTTTTTTTCCCTTCTCCCCAGCTTCCCCCAAATGGTTAAATTTCAAAATGGGAAGCAGCTATCATACATGGGCAGTGACTAATTTTCCTAAGGAGTTTTAGTATTCGGAATGTGTCTGCTTGTGCAGGCCTGTGTGATAAAGGCTCCCTGAGTATGCGTTGACTTGATACCCAATAATGGCTGCTAAGGAGCCGTTATGCAGTGCCGTGTCAATGATCCGTGCATTGAGGACTCCCTGAGTACGCATTGACACGATAGACCGGAACGGCTCAGAAGAAGCTGTTATGGTCTATCATGCCAATGATGTGCGGATATTGGCAGGAACTCTGGCCCTTTCATGAAAATTATGGAGTCTCTGAAGGAATTAGGGTGGGCACCAAGTGGGTGCCATCAGCAAACAAACTTAACAAGTGCCCTACTTTCTCTTTTCCTTGATTTACTTAAAAAAAAAGTCAGCTCCTAATAGTTGTCCATTAACTACAGTGCTCTTGTATTACATCATCAAACCAAAAGTATAAGCTAGACATATCCTTTCCAATTAGCACATCACTTCTCAGAGCAAAACAAAAACAAAAACAAAAACATTGTTCATGGTAAAAGGAGAGGCAGTGTTTAATAGTTTCATGTTTTTGTACATTTTAAATTATAAATCTTTCTTATGGAGATTTTTGTTGTAGTGTTAGGAATTTTCAGATACTGAGACATTTAACTGCTGCAAAGAAAAAAACGAACTACCTTACTTTTATGTCCTCAGCAGGTTGAATAGGTACTCAGAACTCAACATATAGGAAATGGTTCAAAAAACCTTGGGAAGAGAAGTACAAGTTCAAGAATAAAGTTTGGATTCACACATGCTTTACCAACTTGAGGCAGTAATTAATTCACTTATGGTATTTACATGCCCCTCTTCAGCTACTTATGGAGAACATGGGAATTTTAAATTCACAATTCAAAGCAAGATTTAAAATGATCTTCATTAGAATTTGAAGCTATACTCCTAAACTGCTTTATATACTACCAAGAGGGAGCCTCATTATGTAGTACTATATTTGGATTACCTTCTTTACATTTTGTAGCTGTAGATTTCGAATGTATTTCTGGTATGTTTAAGCAGAGTCAAAGTATTTTAATCAACTCTATTAACTAACCATTCCATAGAGTTGTATGACAAATGTACAAGAGCCCTTAGTGTTTCTTCTTTTCTGATCTTTCAAATGGATTGTTTGAGAAAGGGAGATCTAAGATACTCAAACAGGACTGTGGCGAAGGCTTCAAAAATACCAAAGTGCCTTCTCACTAAACAGGATGATGGGAACAAAGAAACAGTCAGATTAGGCAAAAAATAGCATGATTGTGATTTTAAGTACGGAAGGTACTTCTGCAGGCTCATTTCCTTGAGTAGAAAATAGTCCAACTTTCACAACAAAATTTGGAACTAGAGTAACATATCTACCCTTGGTAGGTACTAAATGTTGACTGACAATGACCCACAGAGAAACAAGGGCGAACTCAATATAGGTCATGCAGAGTGAGTACTGAAGAATAAAGTGAAAAAATAGAAATCCACTATGTCCTTACATTCATACTACCAATATTTACCTTGTACCATATTTCATTGCAATGACTATGGAATATATTAGTATGATAAACATAGAGGTGGAACAACTTGCTACAGGTTAAATGAATGATATGAAATTTAAAAAGCACATTTGAGCCAAGTTGTCCAAAGTATACACTTGAGTACTCATATTGTTGGCCTACCTCCCTGAGTAACAGGTTCCAATGGTGTCACAGGTAGAGAGTCTGTTTATTTAGATATAAAGAAATGGAAGTGTGGCTCAAGGGGTAATGTCAATAATCATGAGGCCCTGAATTCAGGCTCCAGGACTACCAAATAAATATAGATTAAAAAAACTCTAAGTGCCCCAAATGACATATCTATTAGAGAAAAGAATTCAGGAAAATGTCAATATGGTAGTTAAGAGTCTAACATAAAGTCAGTCCAAGCTTTTTCTTCTTATCATAATGTGCTAAATTTTGAATATACCTGCTGTACTTTGCATTTAATAAAATTATCTTGGTGTATCATTTGCTTAGGTAGTCACTGGTGAGAAGGGATGGGAAAGTTTGTCCTCAAAACATTTACACAGGGCCGGGAGTTTGGCCTAGTGGTAGAGTGCTTGTCTAGCATGCACAAAGAACCGGGTTCGGTTCCTTGGTACCACATACTTAGAAAAAGCCGGAAGTGGTGCTGAGGCTCAAGTGGTAGAGCTCTAGCCTTGAAAAAATCCAAGGACAATGCTCAGGCCCTGAGCTTAAGCCCAGGACTGGCAACCCCCCCCCCAAAAAAAACCCAAAAACCAAAAAACATTTACACATTTGTGGGAAGATAGTAATCAGATATTGAAAGTACTCTAATAAGAGCACAGAACATAATGTTTAAGGAATATTTTTGAAGAATGGTGTTTCTAAATTAAAAATATCATTTAATCATGTGTGTTATATGAACTTCCTTGAAATATGGAGGTAAAATAACAGATCACTGTCAATATTGCTCATTCTCTCAATACATGGCAAAATGAATCAATACCTAAGGCTTAGATTGCTGTTGTTGATGTTGTTTTCAAGAATGTTTCAGTAGGGCCAAGAAACTGAAATACTTTCACTATAAAATTCATGGTCAGTTACATCTTAAAATACATACTATCAGAATTCATTGAGCATCTTCTAAGCTCAATATACTGTCCTTAAAGTTTTGTTCAAGCTATGGAAAGCAGTATGGCAGTTCCTCAAAAGACTAAATATAGAACTCCCCTATGACCCAGCAATTCTACTCCTTGGCATTTACCCAATCATCCAGAAACAAGGGAATACTAAATCCACCAGCACAACGATGTTCATTGCAGCATTATTTACCATAGCAAAGTTATGGAACCAACGCAGATGCCCCTCAGTTGATAAGTGGATCAACAAGATGTGGTATTTGTACACAATGGAATTCTATGCTGCTGTCAGAAAGAACGACATTGCCCCATTTGTAAGGAAATGGAAAGACTTAGAAAAAATCATAGTAAGTGAAGTAAGCCAGACTCAAAGGAACATAGGCTTAATGATTTCCCTCATTTGTCATAATCAGTAGAAATCTTGGACTCTCTTAGCAGAGATTTACAATAGGGCAAAACCTAGATACAAAAGGCCATATAGGATGACACTAAATGAAAGGACCTCCAGGATATAGAAACAGAAGCCATATAATGAGTGCTTGTTTTTCTTAATGTACTATGTTATCTCTCTTCTATTTGCTGTCCCTTGGTTATCTCACATTGTTACAGCATTTTACCTTGTTATCTGATATATTGTATATATGTTGATCTGGTTATTTGAAATAGGATAGGGAAGGGGGGAAAACAAGATGAGGGGTAGGGGAGGGAAATGGGGACCAAGACATGAGAAAGGGTATCAATGTTTGTGAAGTATGCACCTTTATCTGGTGAATATAATGTAATCCTTCTATTAATTACAATAAAAATATATGGAAAAAAAGTTCTGTTCAAGACTAGATTCCAGTGGCTCATGCCACTGGATGTGAGAATTGTAGTTTACAGCCAGTGAGGCTGGGATATGAGAATTGTAGTTTACAGCCAGCCCTGGCAGGGAAGCCTCTTATCTCCAATTAATCACCAAAAGGTTGGAAGTGAAACTATGGTGATATAGCACTAGCTTTGAATGCTCAAGGACAGAGCGTAGGTCCTGAGTTCAAACTCCAGGACCAGCACATACACTCATAAAGTTTTGTTCAATTCTTCCAGTAATCCTGTATATCAGTATTGGCCTCTATTGTAAACATAAGGCTTGAAGTCCACAGAGATTGAATGGCAAACTCAAGGTCAATTGGAATGTAAGTGGCAGAATCAGAAGAATGTGGATACAGGTTGTGTCTCCATTCTGCATTCTTTTCATTGTAGTGAATACCTCACATATTGGAGAAAGAGAAGAACTGGATTTCATTTATCATAAGTGAATATTCTTAGAACAGGACTTAGAGGTCCAGAGGTGAGCACACAAAATAGAGATGTAGGGATGCCTTTGAGTCTCTGGTAGACTGAACATGGTAAAGAGTATGAAAACAAGCAGGGCCTCACCTAGAAGTGGACCTTTTAAGAGCTTCTACATTCCATCTTTAGATGTACAAACTTTTGGGGACCTCAAAAGCTAACTTGAACTCAAATCCCATTTATATCTTTTATGGATGCTGTCCAAATCCTATTATCTAAGAACTTAATTTTAAAAAGCCTTGGCCTTTTTGAACTGTCAAAAACTCTAGTAAAACAAGAATGCTTCCTACTCACAGAGAGTAAATTCTGTGGAACACCGAAGCTTAGCTCTTGAATGGTGCTCTATATCTGTAAAGATACTCTAGACTGTTGTAGAACACAATGCAAATATGAACTTCAATGAATCCTTGACTGTGAACCTACTTGAAAGTCACTATTTTGCTTATTATCTACAGCTATTAATAGGCCTTAATTGTAATTATAAGACAAATATTTGAACCATATGATTAGGCTGAAAACTGACAAAATACTAAATTGCTGTTCTTTTTCAACAATGCAAATTAACTTCAAAAAAAGCAGCAACTTCTTAGTTCATTTGCTTAAATTCTATCCCTTTGAAAAAAAAGGTAGACAATGTAGGAATACAACTGCAGTTTTTTAAGGGTTACTGTTCCTTTAATGGCCAGCTGGTTCTAAGATGTAATAAAATTGACATATTGATTCCTTTGAATTTACAAATGCCTGTTCATAAACTCCATCTCCAAAGCCTAGGCATCTTTAGAGCACTGTCATTTTTTTTCTCCAAATGGATCAATTATGTGCCCACGTAATCCTGTTACCTGTGAAATCCATGCATACTTCTCCCATTTGCTGCAGTTCCCCGGCGGACAAACTTGCATTATGTACGCATAAACAAACAGTGCATTTTCTTGATATTAGAGATTGTTTTCAAAGTGAAAGACAATCTCTAGGGTCTTTTACTGAAAAGAGAGACAAGGAAGAAGAAAAAGAGAGAGAGAGAGAGAGAGAGAGAGAGAGAGGCAGACAGAGACAGAGACAGAGATAGAGTGAGAGAAGAAATTGAGCCTATAGTGCAAATATACATGGGCACAATCACATGTGTATGTATGTATGTATTTATGATTATAATTCTTAATAATTCATTTAAATCTCATCATTATGCTATGATTGGTCCTTCAATTGCTTAAATAAAAGTATTTCTCCATTTCAGTTAAATTAGTCTATTCAGGTTTATCACTTTTTTTAATACTGTCTTTTCTCCTTTGTTGACAGTTACTTAAGAACAAATCATCCCCAAAATACTTTGACACAACTGAGAAATGGAAATGACAAAGAAATTAGCTTGTAAAGTTTGCAACCATCTTAAAATAATAAGTCCTCATTATTTCACGGCAGTCTTGACACACTGGCTTCTAGATTTCCAGAGCCCTTTCTTGAAAGAATCTACTTCTATAGCATTAAGGGGAGAATGCCTAAGAGAATGAGGCCTTTCGTATACCTGAAATCTGTATCTATTCATCTAGCACATTTGCATGTTCACGTGTGGATACACCCACCAACAGGAAATATATAAAGAAGGCTGATAAGTGAATACACATGCAGACTCTGGAAATAACCAACAAGCTTTTGTCTGTGGGTGAACCCTCTGTGTGAGCAAAGTTCTGTGCATGTTCTGTACAGAAATATAAATTCTTGTTTCATTCTTTCAGCCTGTGCTGTATCTGATTTTCTTCACTTCACTGGGCACCCAGCAGTCCAGTTACACTGAACTTGTACTCTCCAATCTGTCTCTAAAGAGATTCCCTAAATCACAAAATATTGTCTGCCATCCAATGTGCCTTACTCTATGCAGAGAAGATGGTCTGCAAAACTGGGTTGTGCTTCGAGCCTTGTGGCCTGGCCCACCGCTGCCATTGTGCAGAAGTGGTTTTAAAGATAAATGGCTGCATGTTAACCAGATTTGACATGCTGTACAAAGGCAGGCACCTTTGGTCCCATGACACAGCCAAACAGAAAACACAACAAGCAAGTCTGGCAAAGATGTCCAACATGAATAAAAGCACAACAATTTGTCACATAGTTGTTACAAAACGTTAGCAGCTTTAGGGCTTGTCATGGGATGGCAGAGATAAGGCAGTGTGGAGAATTCAGAAGTTTGAGGATTGGCAAGTCTTAGGCAATGGAAGAGTTAATGCAAAAAAAAGGTGGGGGGTAGGGAAAGAGTCATTGCAAAGGGATTCTTTTCATTTGCTTCCTCATAAGGCCTTAGTGTCAGGCATTCAGTTAGCAAGGCCAGTGTTCCAAGGTTTACTAAACTCTACTATAGTTTGAAGGGCTGCCTGTTAGTCATCTATTTCCAAACTCTCAAAGATGTAACATTCTCTAGGTTCAGTTTCTCAAGGAACAATATTCACTTCTCCTTTTCTTCTCCAAACTGACATAGTGATTTATGAAAAAAAAATAATTTTGAGGATAAAAAATTCTTATATTCCCCTTAGTGTCATATTTACCCTGAAATAAGGGCCTCTAACTGCCTTACTATAGCTCTTCTAATTGCTGGGTTTCTTTTTTCAAATGTCCTTCCAGTCAATGGTACCATTGCCTGTAATTCTGGAAATTCTATGATTGCTGTAACATTTAACCATAGACTTTCTTCCTGATTCAAGGCACATGCCCTCTGTAAGCCTTCATTTCCTCATCCATATAAATTATATTAAAATAATAGTACCCATTTGGAAGAATTACTGTCAGTGCAGTATCAGATGACATAGGCAAAATTCTTAGCACAGGTCCAAAACACTCAATAAATGTTCAATAATATATTTTCTATAGTTTCCAAAGATAAGTCACTGGGACAGGAATATGACTATGTCACTGTTGTACAAGAAATGGTTCACAAACTGAGCACTGGTGGCTTAAGCCTATAATCCTAGCCACTCAAGAGGCTGAGATCTGAAGATTACAATTTGAAACCAGAATGAACAGGAAAGTTCATGAAACTCTTATCTCCAGATAAGCATTAAAAAAAAAAAAAAACTGGAAGTGGGGTGTGGCTTCAATGTTAGAGCACTAACTTTAAGGGAGAAAAATGGCTCAGGGGCAGTCCCAGGACCAGCTTAAAAATTTTAAAAAGAGAAAAAAAGAAAGGAAGAAAGGGTGATAAAAGTCAGAATTCTGGGCTCAGAAATTCTTATGCTCCTCTTCGCCTTTGCAAATTTAATGTAAATTCATCTCCTCACATGTTCTGTGCTTTCCAGATATCCTACATGGCTGACAATTCTTGAGCTATGTACCTTGTTCTCCAATGTTTGTGTGCAGTAGCTTTCTCTCACTCTACTCTTGCATGGCAAAAGCCATCACTCTATCACTCTCCTTACCACTTGCCACTCTCTGCTCTCTAACCACTGGATATGAAGTCCCATATAGCATTCATCACCATGTCATCATTAGTTAAGGTTGCCTCTTTCCCACAACACAGCATCCACTTTTCAATCTACAGCCTCAAGTACAGTGTTGGCACCCAGTAGGTATGCAATGAATGTGGAAGGAATGAGAAGACCAGTGACCTAAGCAGGTCATAGCGGCATTCTTTTTAAGAAATATGCAATGAGAAAAGCTCCCTCTCATAAGGCAAAGCCCAGGTAACACTCAGAAATAAAGGTGAAAGAAATTCTGAGCAGAAAGAGGTACTATGCCTTTTTTTCTTCCATGATTCTGACATCAGCTTCAAAGAGGTGCTGCTCCTAAGAGCAGAATGAATTTTAAAAACCTCCCATAGAAAACTGTGAAAACAAGCAGGGCTTTTGAAAAAGACAACTTACTGACCACTCTCATACAAGTATTGCCAGGCAGGCCTTTTCCTAAAAGCATAGAAAAGAGATGTGGCAGAAAGAGTTTTTTTTTTTTTTTCTGTAAGATACTGTTATTCATGGCATACGTATAACACAGGTGGAATCTTCCCAGTAACTCCACATTGCCTTATTTGCTTTAAGGCATTATGAAACCAAATGTACAGAGGCTAAGAAATTTCTACCACAATTTATTCAAGGGAGAGGGAGACCCTGGAGCTCTGTTGACATCTGTGATTCTCTAACCTCTATGACCCCTTGTAAAGTCAGAAACAGAGCAGCCTGGATTTTGTCATAGTGCCTCCCCCATCCTACAACTCCCCTGCAATCTGTGCTCAGTCCCATGTGGCTGTAGGTCTTATGTTCTCAGATCCTAAGGGAACCTGGAAGTCATTCTTTGGTTAGATCTACCTACTCCCCTCACTGGAGGTGAACTGATTGCTGGAATATGAAATCATCATCACAGTTTCCTCCATCTATAAGTCTCATTTTATTTCTACTTGTAGTATGAAATGGGAAACAGACGTAAATGCAGGAGAAATGACGGCATGTCACTTGCATCTGAGTTGTCACCTCTAAACAGCACATCATTTGTATCCTATCACTGAAGAGGAAAGACCTTAGTGGAAGGCCTGATATGAGGGATGAAATAATAATATACTCTCAGGATATAGATTATTCCTTATTTTTTATGTCTCTCCTCAAAATGTCAGGGTTACCTAATGAATATCTTCAGAGTGAAATCAGTTTTTTCTACCTAAAACAGCAAAGAACTATGTTGACTATATAAGGGATTCTGATGATCTAAACATCTAAACTGATGGTCTGTCACAGTTATCTAAATATGTGTTCAGCATAAGCTCTGTGAAGGGACAGCTTTTTGTAGAATATCAAGTCAGTCTCTTAACTACAATAGTGTCCAGCAAGATATTTAAGCCCTACAGTCTCAGTTCATTATTCAAATATTTTAAATTCATATTGTTCAGAGGGTCAGAACAAGTCCATGAACATTATCTTTTTTACATTGGAAGATTTTTAAAGGCTTAATACATTTCACTGCAATAGTAAAACAAAATAAACAAAAATAATTTTTAAACAGTATCTGAACTATAAAGTTACTGATGTACCAATAGAATGATTGAAATTTATTAAGTTGATGTCTTGCTTTGGTTAGAAAGTAGAATCTTTGTGTAAAGGGGGAGATGATATTAATAATCAAAGTTCATATCTGAAGAAATTGGTTCTAGTGATAACTATTAACCATTTCTATGGGTATACAGTTGGAATAGTAAAGAGGAAGTTTCTAAGAAAAATAGCATCCCTATTATAATTTTTAGTTTCTTTTTTAAACTTTAAAAATTAAGTTTCAAGTGTTTACTGGATTGGTTCATGCTCTTTCTGTCTTCCCTATGTGCACTTTAAAAAGCTTTCCATCCAGGGCAGTATTTTATTGATAAGAGTGCCTTGCAGCAAACCAAATCCGCATTAAGTCAGAACTTCAGGTGTACAATTTTAACTCATGTAACAATCTCAGGATTACAATTTGTGCCCTTCCGTGTCTTCATCTTAGTCTAAAATACGTGCAGTATAGACAGTAAAAACTGATGGATTGTGCCATCTATGGCAGCATTTGTTCAGCCTTTGGTACAAACGGGAGGAAAAAAGATACCGAATGCATGGATTGATTTTCAAATTACCTCAATATTTTGAAAACATTTTCACCTGCATGCTGAGAATGCTAAGAATGGCAAGGAAGGCAATTGTGCATTTGCACAGCCTCCGCTGCATTCATTTATAAATTACCTCATCACTGACTGAAATTAACACTGATTCTTACAGGCAATTTCTCAATTTCCAATGCTAATTACATTTTTTTTACTTTTAAATTCTGTACCACCTGTTTTGGGCAAGACATCTTAGGCAGCGCGACCGCATTTAATCACAATTTTAATTAACCGCCCTGTAGATGTGAAAAAGAAGCAATTATAATGTAGATGAATGATGATTTTTCTGCATTAAATTGTTTTGTTTCCCTGGTATGTTGATTGTAACACAGCACACAAATACAGTAACTGTACAATTTTTTTCTATTGTAATTTAGTAATTGTTTTTGGAAAACCAGTTTGGGAATGAGTGACTTCATCTGTTTACAAATTGATTGATACTGTTCACTCACTGATTGCTGTGGCGTATATTTTGGTATTGCACAGCCTAGCATAAAATATAATTAGAGATGCACAGGCTTTGCAGCACCATTTTGGAATCTGAAAATCAACTGTAACTGAAGTATGTTTTCTTTGAGCATACCAGTATCAGTTGGGGCTGATAAAATGATAATCAAAACAATGGGCTTTCCAATTCTACCACTAGTCGAAACCCTTGGTTTCAATCTGATAGTCTAATATGGGAAGTTTATTAATTACTCTACTAGGCCTGGGAGCTGGAGGCTGGCAAGTCTGAAGCTTGCACAACTCCCTCAGATCTGTATCATAAGAAGCAGACAAGTGAGGTAAAGAAACAATGATGAAAAATAAAAGAGTTGCTGCTTTGGAAATGGAAGGATTGTTCAGGACACCCAGGCACAATGCACTGGTGTGCTGTAGCACTAGCCTATCTCATCTCTACACTATGATACAGTAAGATCTCATTCATGCTCCTGGTTTGCGGATACAGATCATTAAAGCTGTACCTCATTGCAGATAAAATCAAAGATCTTATTTATGTGAAGCAGGGTTTGTTCCTCACTCAGCTAGGAATGGGACGGGGATGTGGGGGACAGCCATAGATACTTGTTTATGAAGCCCTATGCTAACTGATAGCTACAAGATCTCTACTTATTAGTCTCCCATGAGTTAGATCCCTTCAGGAATGCTCTACACTAACATATCCACTCCCAATCTCAGGGGAACTCTCAATTAATGCACTTCATTGGTATCACAGAGCTGGTGTTTTCCTTCGGTCACCCAATGCATAGTTCTGAAATGTGCTCACTTGGATGAGTCCCAGGCTAGGCTGTTTCTACCCGTGTGGAAAACAAGGGGGAAAGGCCATGTAAGCAATTGTGGCTCTTCAAAGAAAACTATTTACGTGATCGCTTCATCTTCTGTTTTACTTCCTTTTACACTTCATTCCTTAGAAGGTCCTAAACTGGGACAGTTCATTAAAAAGTGAAAAGTCACATTGGTCCTAGCCATGCAGGGATCATGGCTTCATTCAGAGCAATTCAAAGCTAGAAGGATAAAGACACAAGCTGGAAGAACAAAGCACACAACTGAGATGGGATTGGCATAGGAGGGCTATGTGAATTACTTTGTCTGTTTATAAATAGTTGCTAACAAAGTATTAATAGGAAGCATCAGAAAAAATGCCAAAACTCACTTTGCCTATTCAGTAAGAATCTGTCCTACTAATATATTAATAGAGGTTTTTTTCTTTGTAAGCTTGAGACTACAGTGTAATCTTAGTCATGTCTATGGTCCCAGAAATCTATGATGAAGATCAGGGAAAAAGCCACAGAGCATCTTGCTGTCTATAACACCAGAAGGTA
>NC_143520.1:33083761-33096261 GCF_031878675.1 Megascapheus bottae | reverse complement strand
CCACCTTGTTGAACGCTCCTGTATTTTCTAGAGATAATTATAAAGAGATATATGAAACAGTATATAAAGAACAAAAACATTATCTTGTCATGTGAACAGACAGCATAACTGTTACAGAAGGATTTGTTTCAGGTTTTAATATAGAGTTTAAGTTTGTCTTTTTGTCATGACTACCTATGCCTCAAAACATCTTTTCATTTACTTCTACCACCTGACTACCTCAGAGAGCAGCATACAGTATATTCTGGAGATTTAAAGCCACTTTCATATTTTCAATTTATGATTAATGAACTTGGCCATAGTGACCAATTCTGCACTTGTTATTTGATAAGAAGAACATGTTGGAGTGCAATTCAAAATTTTAACTTCAAAGCACTCGTTAAGAATTAGACCTCATCACACTCATTGTAGATGATGTTAAACTGAAATAAGATAGCAAGCAGGAAAAGTGGACAACATCCTAATGGAGTAGATAGAATAGAACATATTTTTCCCATAGACTCTAGGAAAAAGTTATGTGGAGTCTTAATATTATTAATGTTTAAAGTAAGACAGAAAGAGATAACACTGCTTGGTACTATTGTCTTCTAACAGGGACTTCAAACCTCAGTCTTCAGCTTGGATCAGTAATAGAAATAAAGTTGTAAATGAATATTAATCACTATGATGATTACACTCCTCAACTGAAAAAAAATGAAAGCAAAATTCAATCAGATCCTTCTTGAAATGCTTACTGCCTTTATATCCTTTATACGTCTGAGCTGCTTGCTGTCCTGAGTCTGGTTTTTAAAAGATCCTATTAACATATAATCAAGAACTGCAGCATCCACTGCACATGCTCATGTCTTTATCAGCACTCATACTTTCTTAGGGCCACAAATAAACAATATTTGATGAAACACTGATCATCTTCCTTCTCCTTTTTCTTGCGCCTTTAGCTTGCCTGTCAGCCTGGAAAAATATTCACGGTTACTGTTGCTGAGGGGAGACAAAGTTTAACTTCTGGGTTGGCAATCGGAGAATAATTCATGAGCAGATTTCTAGCAAATGATATGATTTGCTAAATTTTGGTCTTTGATTTATATTTATGTACTCCTGCTACTGCTAAGGTTTTGCCAACTTCAATTAGATCATGAATGAGATCATTTTGATTCAGCCCCCAAACTGACCTGACCATGGATCTGAAAGTGTTCAAAAAGTAATTTTAAGCCTCCTTTTGATTTGAAAAGGAATACTGCATGCTTGGTCGTTCATACAAATAACATAAAACTTAATTATTGTCTGATTTGGCAGAAGATCTTCTTGCCAAACAACAGTCAATACCAGCTACTGTGATACTGGTGCTGCTCGTGCCCCGGAGCCCACAGCCCCCTTGTATACAGGCGTTTGTTCATTGTATATCAGGGCAAGATGCTTCAAATAGGATTTGTGGATCTGGGAGGCAGGGCGCAACTTGAAGGGTGTACCATATTTATAACTCCATTTTAAAAATGCTGTCTCACCTAGAAGAGAAGTAGATCTGCACTGTCAAATCACCAGGAGGCTGTGACAAAGGGAGCTTGCAGCCTGACACACGGTGTAACAACATAGCAAACACCTTTAATTCTGTCATGTCTCATACCCTTTACTTTCTCACACATTTATGGCTGCTCGATCGTTGACACCTACACTCTTTTTCGAAACTAAATAAGGCACTCTTATTTAAGCCCAAATGCAACACCTGTAAAGTTATTCTTGTGCCCAGCAAAAAATACCCATTAACTCCTTCCTCATTTAAAACAACAACAAAAAACACCTCTCTCTCTGCTTGCTTTGGGAAGTCTCAACAGCCAGCTTTAGGCCCTGACTCTGAGGTTCACATGACTTTCTGAGCTCTCACAGATAGGCAAGACTTCCCCCTTGAAAGATGCAAAGGCTGAGATAATGTCACTGTCTGAATTGGCCTCTTGCAGCTTCTCCAGTTGAAGCCCGTTCTTCATCAAAAAGTTCTAGTGTCTTCTAGTGAGAAGAGAAGTTCTGGCTGCTTTATCCCCTCTTGCAGACCAGAGTCTAATATTTTAGAAACTAGAAATGAAAATAGCATTTCTAAAGATATTTCCTGGAATTTTTAATGTGCTGCCTTGATTCCTTTTTTTCTGCTTTTTTTTTTCTCGCCAATTATAAACCACCATTTGGAGGGCTTATGAGAAATGTAAGTCCACCTCATCTAATTAAGCCACATTGTTTTAAAAGCTCGAACAGTTTTCATGTCTACAAGACTTGTCTGAATAATAAACTGCTAGAGCCAGAATTCTGAGTGTGTTTGGAGAGCCAGGATCTCATCTGCTGAGCGCAAAGGGCCAGGCACTCAAAGAGTTAAAGAGTGTTCCCGCATTGCTGGGTAGGTTAATATCACAGCTGCCTGGTAAAGCATTACCCCAGTACCCCACTTAACAAAAGCCTCCTTTAGCAAACAGGCTCCCACTTTCCCTCCCGAGTGTCCAAAGGTGTTTACTGAAGTAAATCTGCCTAAATCTTTCATTGCTTGGGTCATGGGGGTAGAAGGTGTAAGGATAATCTCTTTTTGTAAATTCTGTAAATCTTCTGGGAATAAGAAAAAAAATCAGAATCGGTGTCACATGTCCTCATATAACTTCTAATATATCTGTTAGATTTGCTCTTCTAAGTGAAATATGGCACAATATCTATTAGAACTGCCTTCCCCTTTCCATTTCAAATAATTTACTCTTGTGTTTGAAAGCATTGTACTTTCAAAGTTGTGAGCGTGTATGTGTGTGCATGTGTGTGACTGCTCATGTGTGTGCATGTACATTCTATGTGTAATCTAATTGTTGAAAAAAACATTGGTATCTTCAATGTGGTTTCAGAAAGGGAGGAAAAAAGACAAGACAGTTTAGGAGCAAGATAATGTAGCTGAAAAGTTGTCACGAGAGGTTTCTACTCTTGCCCTGATCTCGTTCCAGTACTATTAACTGCATGTTACTTTTGCATGTTGAAAATGGAGGCAAATAACAGCAAAACCTGACAGGTTCTCCTGCGAGGGTTTAAACAATTCCCAGTGAGAAGGATTCCTTTAGGCACAAACTTTCTCTCTCAAGAGAACGTAGATACCACCAACCCCTCCCTACAAATCTTGAAGCATCTAGTTTGAGATACAAAAAGGCTGTCATCTCACAAATGTTAAACATACTAAAAAAATCTGAAAAAAAAGTATGGAGAAGGTGTGAAAAACGTGGCACTTTACAGCCCTCAAAGCTTTTTAAAATAGAACAACTTTTCCCCCTAAAATTCTTTTCAGAGATTTTTTTTTTCTTTTTGGCTCATTTGAGAGTTTCTTTCTTGGCTTTTTTCCCCTTTCATTTGAAAATATGAATTATCATAAAAAGTCAGGGGGAAAAATGGGAAAGTCTTTTCCAGTTTTCCTGAGAATTTATCAGTGTATCCAGGCTGGGTGTGAGTGCCTGTCACTGAAGCCAGACCAGAGGCCTGGGCCCCAACTCATTTCTTCCCTCCCACACCCAACACCCTCACCTTTCAGGTCTAATGGGAAACAATCGCAATTATTGAGGCCACATTGTAGACAGCATTCAAGAAAGAAGTCCTCATACCTGACCCCAAATCTAACAGGCTTCTGGGGTAGAATTCAATCCCCCTCTTACAGTTTCTACCCCAAGTGTTGAGCGGGTGGCCATGAATAGTACAGACATGCCATCTTGTAACACTATACGCCTGTCAGAAGGGACAAGGCTTGGTTGAGCATCAACTATATAAGGCTGGTAACTACGGGAAGCCTAACAAACAGCCACAAACACCTAAGTTATTTTACTCAGCTACTATCTCTCTCTCTCTCTCTCTCTCTCTCTCTCTCTCTCTCTCTCTCTCTCTCTCTCTCTCTCTCTCTCTCTCTCTCTCTCTCTCTCCTTTCCTCTCCTCTCCTCATGTCTTTCCTCTCCTCTCCCTCTTTCTTTTCATCTTGGCTTTCTGTGGCAGAATGCAAATGGAGCCTGCCGGCGGTGAAAGGGCTGAATTGTGATTAAGAAGAAGAAGAGCTCCTTTCTTTGTTCTCCCCTCAGGGGATGTTTACTGGGAGAGACACAGCGGATCAGATATGAAAGGCATTCAGGTCAGCATTGATGTGAGCGAAAGTGAAATCATACCTAAGGCATTCAAAAGACCGCCGTGTCAGGGGTTCAGCTAACGGTGCAGCTACTGTGTGTGTGTCTTCCAGGAAAGGCAAATTTTTTTTTCTCAGACTGGTGATTTTTTTCTCCCTAATTTACTACAAAATTATAAAAGTCCCCCCCCCCCACACTCCACTCACTTCCTACCACATGTCACAAGAGTTCGTATTTTCCCTTCTGGACCACACGCAAAATCAGACCAACCTAATAACTGTGTTACCTAAATGACCAGCTAGGCACCATCTGAAACTGTGAAATATATATTTAAAAAGCAGGTGTATGAATGGGGTTATATGTATACATAATATGTACAGAACTGAAAGAAAAGCTAATACTCACACATGGATGGCTTTCCTCACACCTTCCTGAGCGGAAACACAGCACACACACACACACACACACACACACACACACACACACACATACACACACAGCGTAAAACGGCACAGAACACATTAAAATAAAATCCTTTATTTACTTTGTAACTACTAGTTACACTTTTCTTGAGAGCTTTCATTCTGACACAACTGTCACCCAAGATAAAAGTATTTGGCACACAGCTATTAAGGCAAAGGCTTCATAGCACCTACTGATTAATATCTTTCCTTTTAAAAACTGCTTGATGAAGAAATACTTGAATCTTACTTTTTAAAAGTTTACACTCCCCACAGCCCAAATAATCATTCAATGGATTTTTCCTCCAAGTGGTAAACTGACGATGTTGATATAAACAGAGCTATATAAAAATATACAAAATTCACAAATTAAACAAGTATGCAAACAACAGGGAGTTGCCTGGTTGTTTTGAGGCTAAAAAAATGAAAAAAAGGAAAATCACATTTCATCTTCTGACAGCTAAAGGAGGGAAAGAAATAAAGGGGAATAGAGGCTACATTATTGGTTTTAAATCATCCTTTCCTTTGCTCTGAACTTATATTTCTCAACCTTCCACATCTTGGCTAAAAACCATATTTGGGCTTGTATTAACATCTGTTCTGTAGTGACATTTAATTCTGTATATTTTCAACTAGTGTTTCTGCATCGCAGATTTTCCTCCTTTATCTCTCTGCTCTAAAAAGACAACCAAAGAGCAATCAAAAAGGTGTCTGACTTGGCCATTCAGACAATTGCCCCCTTGTGGGAATGAGGGAATGAATGGTACAGTGGACACCCAGCACCATTGACGTTATAAACATGTAAATGAAACACATTAGGGCAGACAATCAATTGTCTGTGAGCATTGCAAACCTGCACTCCTTCTCCCGGTGACAGGCACAAAATAGTGTCTACCTTGGGAAGCCCTAGTGCTGGAGAGGAAAAGGACAAAGAATCCCCTTTCACACAGAAAATGCACCTTTAAAGCATTGAAAGAATGCACATGACAAAAAAACAAACTGTTGTAAGGAAAAGAATCCTGCACATCTTGGAATAAATGCGGTACTGATAAAGAGCTAACAACACCCTCTTTCTACCTTCAGTGAAGACACACATCCCCCCCCCACTCCGTACCCCCAGGAAATAATATTAATGTGACATTAGGGTCTTTGATAATCTCTTGGAATTTTCTTTACTAAGTAAATTAAGACAGAAAGAGAAAGGGAAGCATAAGACACCTATGACATAGCAGTTTACTAGAGAACTTTAGTCTCGGTGTAACTAGTATTTGAAAATAAATGAGGAAAGATGTGAACTTATTTCATTTGGTAACAGGAAAGCAATGTAAAGTTGAAAACCCTTAGTCAACCCTTATCCCTGGTGGACCATTACACTATTAAAGATGCCACCAGGCAGGCAACTAGCTCAGCTGCGAAGCAAAGCATGTTTCTACCCTAACAGACTTAGTTTGTTTTTTTTTCCCCCATATCAAAATAAAACAAATAAATCAGTTGAGACACATAGCCTTCAGTGTGTGTGTGTGTGTGTGTGTGTGTGTGTGTGTGTGTGCGCGCGCGCGCGCAACCTGACAACACTTGCAGAAGATCTCCATGAGAGAACAGGATGGAGATTGGTGATGGGCACTTTCGAGTGTCTGCCCTCAGAATTGGTACCTGCCACACAAACTACTTGAATGTTTTCAAAGTCAGCAAATCAGCTTGCCTATACTCTCATCTGCTTTATGAAGAAGTTACCTGCCAAAGATGTCCACACTTTCAAAAATGAGCAAGTCAATGATCCACTATAATCCAGAGGAAACTTCTCTGCTTCAGTGTGTATTGAGGGGCTTTGACTACTTTTTGCTCACATCAACTTTACCTCTTAGGGAAGAAAACTGAAGTCTCTTCCAGAGAATGAAGTTTCTTTCCATTCCAAACAAGCACCTAAAACAGCAGCAATTTATTCATTCCTCCTTACATGTAAGTAGTACTACCAGGGCCTCCACTATCCTTGAGGAAGTGTGATGAGGGGTGAAGTTTTTCAATTAATTTATTTTAACATAGGACAACAGTTTCTGCTTATTTGATTCTTTCTCTTCTAAAATCCCAAACCTTGAAAACAATCAACTCAATCTTTTTCCTTTGCCAGCTGAGAATCAGAGACCAAAGGTGTTAAGAGAGTTCTACCGGCTCTCCCCCCCATATTCCACTAGACCTCAATTCATTAGTAAAAACTTGGGGAGAAAAACCAAATGTAACTTTTTCTTTTCTTCTTCCACTTCCTTTTTCTCCCTCTCCAATTCAGGTTCCCTTAAAAGATAACCTCATTCCCTTCCCTCAAACAAGTAGTTTCCGGCTGAGGAGGTAGGCCCCCTCTTCCCAGGCTCTGCAGGGAGGCTGAGACAAGCCACAGCATTCCAAGTCCCCAAGCCAGAATCAGAAGCAAATGCAACAAACTTTGCAAGTTACAAAATGGGCTGTGGCGGTAGTCAGCAGCTGGTTGTCTACTGCTTCTCAGTGCTCATTGCTGATTCCAGGACTGGGTGAAGATAGTGGGGGTATAATCAAAGGAATATAAAGGGGGGACTGGGTTCCCCTCCCCCCAGCTTTAGTGAAAGTGTTACAAAGTGAGTCAGGCGACTGACTGAAATCATCTGACTGAACTTTCTTGAAACCAACACACATTCTTGTCTGCAGGCAGCTCTTCTTGTTTGCAAGCAATTTGCTTTTTGCCTCCTTCTCCCTCACCCGGCTGCCTTCTCCTCCTGCACGATCTTATTTTTCTGGGAAGAGATTTCCAACTTTCCATGTGGGTGAAAGGAGACTGACTGCCCACTATGGCTACCTTGGCCCTGGCCCTGCCTTTGCCAGGCGTTTTGCTAGCCTGAGAATCTGGAAGATTAGGCTGGGATTCTTGCTTCTCTCTTGGTACATTTATTTTCTTCGAACAGTTTCTCTCATCCTTGCTTTTTAATAATTGTACACAGCATTGTTGTCTTCTAATCCAGTCTTTCAAACGCACACACACACCACACACACAGAGCAAGCATTACACATTTTATCTCGCTTGTCACCTTAGTCTATGTATACACTGTTGACTGCATTAAAATTATATAAAATGCCATTCTGAGTTCTTGGATGACCATCTTTTTTCCTTCACAGACTTCTACTTCTATGATTATTATTGCTATTATTCCTTTCCAGGGAATTTCTATATGATATTGATAAGCATCATCATATTTAGTGTTATCAGCAAAGACACAAGCTCAAAAGTGACATCTTTTCCATGAATCCAGGAAAGAAGAAAAATCCACTCCGTTCAGATAAATCCTGGCAATTCCCAAAGGAAAAGGCATGGGGTATATATTTGATGAGAAAGAAAATGAAAAAAAAAATGTGGGGAAGGGGACTTTTACCTGCCTCTTTAAACCAAGACATTTGCTCAATCAGATTAAACCCAGTGAAAACACTGACAAGTAATGCGTTCGCAGCCTGTTTTCCTCACAGATTATTTTGGGGGGAAAAAAGAGACAGGTAAAAGTCAAAGTTACAGATGCTGTAAGCAACACACAGACTTGCTGTTAAGTTTTCAAGGTCTGGGTTTAATGCCTTAAGATGTGTATATTCACTTTTTTCACTTCAGCGTGAGAAGGCTTCTCCCAAATTAGTGGCTGGGCAGAGAGGGGAGATGACAGTGCCTCTTAGAGAGACTCCATTCTACCTGAGAAGCCCCAACAGCTGTCACCCCAGAAGTTCCCAGGAGTTAGGATTCCCCCCTCCCAATTAGACTGTGGGATTGAACTTACTGCTGGGGCCAACTGGTCATGGGTGGCAAAACTGTGAAGTGAGTAGAAGGAGGAAAGGCAAAAAGAAGCATACATTCTAAATCGTCTTCCTTGGAAAAAAGAATACTTCTAGGAGCCAGGCTTTAAATCTCATTCTCTTTTCTCACTTCTCTAAAAAAAAATGACTTTAACATGGGGGGGGGGCGGAAGCCTCCTTGACACAAAAGCTTTTGTTATCCAGTTGATCAGCAATGTGCTTTAGATACTTGTAAGGGGAGGGGGTAGCCCCACAACAGACATTGATTTTACAAAATCAATAACCAACATTTAATAAAAGGAACATAGGAAATACAAGAGAGGAGAGGGGGACATTAGGTGTAATTTTAGTGTCTACTAAATTACCCAGAGATGGAGAAGAGGAGGTCTCCTGTGTGAGGACCACCTTAAATAATGCCAGACACCAGAGTGAAGAACAAAAAATTAAATTCACACACTCACACATACATACCATTTGAAGAGAGGCAGTCTGAACTGAATCTTGGGGACATAGCTCGGAATATATTAGTATAGTTGGTTTTTGTAATACTAAGCCAAGCAAATAGATCAAAGACAGCACAAAGAGAAAAGGCAGGATAATGTAACGAACAGTTTTTGACTAAAATTCCTCTATCACTCCCCCATATGGCTCGACACCTTCACCACAACAAGCAAAAGACACACACACACAACACACACACACACACACACACACACACACACACACACAGGAGATGAAAGGAGAGAAAGGCATCATTTATCTCTAATCAAAATTCTCTGGTCTTTGTGTTTTTCTCCCTTTAGCGCCCCACACTGCGCCCCCAGCAGCCCCCTTTCGCACCGCGCGGCAGTGGGGCAGGCTGGGGGCGCGCACAATTGTTTTTCTCTAGAGGAAAGTTGTTCCAAGTGGGCCTGGGCTGTCCCTGAAAGGCGCGGGCTGGGGCTGCAAGAGGCCGGGCAGGCGCTTCCACACCGCGCCCAGCTTGGGAGCGTCTAGGCGGCCCCCCGGCTCTGGGTGATGAGACTGAGAGCGAAAGGGACGAGAAGTTTCCTTTCCAAGTCTGGGCTGGCACTGATTCCCTTGTTTGTTTTGAGGGTTTGGGCTTTCTTTCTCTCTTTCTTTTCCTTTTTTTCTTTTCTTTTCTTTCTTCTTGTCAGTACCCCTCCCTTCATTTTTCCCCCAGTCCTCTTAGTCCCCAGTCCTCTCCCCTCCCCCAGGCGGCTTCCGCGCACTTTGCCAATCACTTCTTCTCTTTTATTCCCACGATTTGTTTGGGGGTAATACCTAGGGGGTCTCTCTCTCTCTCTCTCTCTCTCCTCTCTCTCTCACTCTCTCTCTCTCTCTCTCTCTCTCTCTCTCTCTCTCTCTCTCTCTCTCTCTCTCTCTCCTCTCTCTCCCTCTCTCTCCTTTACAAGATGGTCAGACTAAACTGTCACACGCACCCCGTTCCATCTCCCACCTCTGGTCTGTGTCTATGTCGCCCCCCTCTCCATTCGCTCCCTCCTCTGCTTCGCTCCTCCTGAATAACGGGCTCCTCCTGACCGTAAAAACTGCCTGGAAAAGTCTCGCTGTGCCCCGCGACTGCTCCAGCCCCCCAGCATAGGGGCCAGGGGCGCCTACTAGAAGCCGCGGGGTCCCCGAGCCCGCTGGGACCCCGCCGGACCTCGCCCGGGCCGGCAGAGTCCCCTCCCACTCCCGGAGCCGGACGCGCCGGGCCGGGCCCCGCTGCCCCGCGGACCGTTACTTGGCGCACGGGCTAGGCAGTGGGGGCGACTCCGGCAAGAAACTTTAAGCCTTGATGAGGCACAACCCTGGGGTGCCCTCTCCGGTCCACGCAGCCCCCTCTTTCTCCCCCAGCTTCAGCCCGGGGATCCTGAACGACCTGGCTCCCAAGCCCCCGCCCAGCCCAAGCTGGACGCTCCCGCTGCCCAGCCGGGGACCAGCGGGCCGGGGCGCAAGAGGAGCTGGAGGCGGAGGGAGAGAAGGGCGGAGGTAGGGGCACAAGGAAGCGGTGGAGCTGGGGGGCACGGAGGCCCCTGCGGGACCCCACCTCTAGCAGCCCTCTGGGCGTCCGACGATCACTTTGCCCCGCACTTCCCCAAACTCCCCCCCACCGCGGTCCAGCCGCCGCGCGCGCCCGGCTCGGGCGCCCAGCCGCGGAGAGAGGCTCGCCCGCGAGCCCCGGGCGCCGCCGCCGCCGCCTCGGTTCCTTTTCCCTCCACCCACCCCTCTCCCCTTCTCCCTGGGTCTGGAGCCGCAAAGTGGCCCGGAAAAGTTTGGTTTGGGCCTTTTCTTACCGTTTTTTCCTCCTGGGATTGGCTTGTTTGCGCCTCTTGCACCGGGGGCCATCCGCCATGATCGGCTGCCTCATTGATAAGAGCGGATCAGATGGCAGTTCGCATGGACTCGGCGCCCTGCTTCGGCAGCACGCAGGCTCGATCTAGCAACCAAACACAGCGACAATGTGGGCATCGCCCGCGCCCATTGAAACGCGCGCGGGCCGCCCAGGGGAGCCGGGCCAGGGCCCCGCGAGCACCCATCCGCGCCCCCCAACGCCGAAAGCGAAACTTCGGCGGCCCCCTCCCCGCCCCCCACCCCCAGCCTTGGCCCGGAGGCGCTTTGTGTTTGTTACTGTTTGGTGTGTTGCACTCGCGAGGGGATCAGAGAGACAAGAATTACATCTTCAAAATGAGTCATAACTCCTGACCGTATGAGGGAATGCACACGGCCGTACAGTAAGACTGCTTGACTCAGGGCTGAGGCGGACCCTTTCCTCCGAAAAGTCCTCTGCCCGGCTTGGGAACTTGGGGGTGAGGCGAAGCTCCCTTTCCTTCTCATCTTTCCTCACGTCCCTCCCTCCCCCCTCCTCCCCGGACACCCCATTCCCAAGAGGAAAAGAAAGAAACAACCGCGCAAAGAGCCCCTGGATGAAGCACGCTCGGGTAAATTGATAATAGTAATTATAGGAAGCCCACTCGGCCCGCGCCCCCCTCCCCTCCCCTTTTGGAGTTGATCAAGGCACTCTCTTCCTCCCCCCACCCTCCGCCCCCAAGTTAAGATTTCCCATTTTACCCGGCAAAGAGAAATATAATTACAAGCCTCTTTGGACACTGTTCCTACCCCCCCCGGCCAGTTTGACAATATTTACTTAAATATACCCCCCCACCTCACTTACACACATGCTCCCCCACACTGATCCCCTTAAATAGTTCAGTAAGGAAAAAAATTGTTTCCCTCAAGAAAGGAAAAGAGAAAGTCCAACCACGACGGCAATACTTTTAAACTCTCTTTAAATGATCGTATCCTTTCTGGCTTCGAAACTTTTGTACCTAAAAATCGAGAGAGGCGCTGCATTTTTTTTTTCCCCAGAGCAGAAACTGTCAAAACTTGGAGAAGGGAAGCTCACGGGCAGGCAGGAGAGGAGGAGAAGCCTGAAAGTCGATGGAGGTTGGGAAGATGCGGTGCCTCGAGGATTAGTTTAAACAGGGGGCTATAAAAGATGTAACAGATGCAAACTGTAACACAAGGGCCATTAACCCTTTCTCTGCCTCCAGTACACTCAGTCCCTACGCACCGCACCTATTGTCTCCCAGGCTCGAAGCTTTGCGGAAAACTCTGGAAAGTGAGTATCAGTTTCCACACATTTGTTGATAGAGGTGGGGGGGGGGTAGAGAGCAGAGAGGGGAAGTGGATGTTTTAGAGAGGACCTTAAAAATTGCCTTGGCATGCCCAGGAAAGGACTTGTAAGTTTGACACATTTTAATTATTTCTTGCCTGTCTTATTGATCTGAAAATGTTGAGGGGAGGGGGAAGTGATCCTGAAATAAAGAGATGGTCATACAAGTGTCTGGGATGAAACAGCTGGCCTGTCTGCATGCATGCTGAGACTTACACACGATTGCATATAAATATATATTTAATAAAGTAAGTTGCTAGTTTTATAAGGGAGTGTATATTGAGAGAGAGAGAGAGAGATGAGAGAGAGAAGAGAGAGAAGAGAGAGAGAGATGAGAGAGAGAGAGAGAGAGAGAGAGGAAAGCCCAGGAGCATTGTGTGTAAACTCTCTAACATATGGCTGTTTATTCCTAAGTCAGGACGTACTCAGTATATCATACAGGGAGGT